>NC_048561.1:0-70632 GCF_902806685.2 Maniola hyperantus
CTAACGAGTACAAGTAACCTACAGATACAGAACCTGCACTCATAGAATATAGGTAAGTAGCTAACACGTTCGATGTAACAACTAACGAGTACAAGTAACCTACAGATACAGAACCTGCACTCATTAGAATATAGGTAAGTAGCTAACACGTTCGATGTACAACTAACGAGTACAAGTAAACTACAGATACAGAACCTGCACTCATTAGAATATAGGTAAGTAGCTAACACGTTCGATGTAACAACTAACGAGTACAAGTAACCTACAGATACAGAACCTGCACTCATTAGAATTAGGTAAGTAGCTAACACGTTCGATGTAACAACTAACGAGTACAAGTAACCTACAGATACAGAACCTGCACTCATTAGAATATAGGTAAGTAGCTAACACGTTCGATGTAACAACTAACGAGTACAAGTAACCTACAGATACAGAACCTGCACTCATTAGAATATAGGTAAGTAGCTAACACGTTCGATGTAACAACTAACGAGTACAAGTAACCTACAGATACAGAACCTGCACTCATTAGAATATAGGTAAGTAGCTAACACGTTCGATGTAACAACTAACGAGTACAAGTAACCTACAGATACAGAACCTGCACTCATTAGAATATAGGTAAGTAGCTAACACGTTCGATGTAACAACTAACGAGTACAAGTAACCTACAGATACAGAACCTGCACTCATTAGAATATAGGTAAGTAGCTAACACGTTCGATGTAACAACTAACGAGTACAAGTAACCTACAGATACAGAACCTGCACTCATTAGAATATAGGTAAGTAGCTAACACGTTCGATGTAACAACTAACGAGTACAAGTAACCTACAGATACAGAACCTGCACTCATTAGAATATAGGTAAGTAGCTACACGTTCGATGTAACAACTAACGAGTACAAGTAACCTACAGATACAGACCTGCACTCATTAGAATATAGGTAAGTAGCTAACACGTTCGATGTAACAACTAACGAGTACAAGTAACCTACAGATACAGAACCTGCACTCATTAGAATATAGGTAAGTAGCTAACACGTTCGATGTAACAACTAACGAGTACAAGTAACCTACAGATACAGAACCTGCACTCATTAGAATATAGGTAAGTAGCTAACACGTTCGATGTAACAACTAACGAGTACAGTAACCTACAGATACAGAACCTGCACTCATTAGAATATAGGTAAGTAGCTAACACGTTCGATGTAACAACTAACGAGTACAAGTAACCTACAGATACAGAACCTGCACTCATTAGAATATAGGTAAGTAGCTAACACGTTCGATGTAACAACTAACGAGTACAAGTAACCTACAGATACAGAACCTGCACTCATTAGAATATAGGTAAGTAGCTAACACGTTCGATGTAACAACTAACGTACAAGTAACCTACAGATACAGAACCTGCACTCATTATAATATAGGTAAGTAGCTAACACGTTCGATGTAACAACTAACGAGTACAAGTAACCTACAGATACAGAACCTGCACTCTTAAATATAGGTAAGTAGCTAACACGTTTCGATGTCAACTAACGTACAAGTAACCTACAGATACAGAACCTGCACTCATTAGAATAGGTAAGTAGCTAACACTTTTCGATGTAACACTAACGAGTACAAGTAACCTACAGATACAGAACCTGCACTCATTAGAATATAGTAAGTAGCTAACACGTTCGATGTAACAACTAACGAGTACAAGTCCTACAGATACAGAACCTGCACTCATTAGAATATAGGTAGTACTAACACTTCGATGTAACTAACGAGTACAAGTAACCTACAGATACAGAACCTGCACTCATTAGAATATAGGTAAGTAGCTAACACGTTCGATGTAACAACTAACGAGTACAAGGTAACCTACAGATACAGAACCTGCACTCATTAGAATATAGGTAAGTAGCTAACACGTTCGATGTAACAACTAACGAGTACAAGTAACCTACAGATACAGAACCTGCACTCATTAGAATATAGGTAAGTAGCTAACACGTTCGATGTAACAACTAACGAGTACAAGTAACCTACAGATACAGAACCTGCACTCATTAGAATATAGGTAAGTAGCTAACACGTTCGATGTAACAACTAACGAGTACAAGTAACCTACAGATACAGAACCTGCACTCATTAGAATATAGGTAAGTAGCTAACACGTTCGATGTAACAACTAACGAGTACAAGTAACCTACAGATACAGAACCTGCACTCATTAGAATATAGGTAAGTAGCTAACACGTTCGATGTAACAACTAACGAGTACAAGTAACCTACAGATACAGAACCTGCACTCATTAGAATATAGGCTAAGTAGCTAACACGTTCGATGTAACAACTAACGAGTACAAGTAACCTACAGATACAGAACCTGCACTCATTAGAATATAGGTAAGTAGCTAACACGTTCGATGTAACAACTAACGAGTACAAGTAACCTACAGATACAGAACCTGCACGCATTAGAATATAGGTAAGTAGCTAACACGTTCGATGTAACAACTAACGAGTACAAGTAACCTACAGATACAGAACCTGCACTCATTAGAATATAGGTAAGTAGCTAACACGTTCGATGTAACAACTAACGAGTACAAGTAACCTACAGATACAGAACCTGCACTCATTAGAATATAGGTAAGTAGCTAACACGTTCGATGTAACAACTAACGAGTACAAGTAACCTACAGATACAGAACCTGCACTCATTAGAATATAGGTAAGTAGCTAACACGTTCGATGTAACAACTAACGAGTACAAGTAACCTACAGATACAGAACCTGCACTCATTAGAATATAGGTAAGTAGCTAACACGTTCGATGTAACAACTAACGAGTACAAGTAACCTACAGATACAGAACCTGCACTCATTAGAATATAGGTAAGTAGCTAACACGTTCGATGTAACAACTAACGAGTACAAGTAACCTACAGATACAGAACCTGCACTCATTAGAATATAGGTAAGTAGCTAACACGTTCGATGTAACAACTAACGAGTACAAGTAACCTACAGATACAGAACCTGCACTCATTAGAATATAGGTAAGTAGCTAACACGTTCGATGTAACAACTAACGAGTACAAGTAACCTACAGATACAGAACCTGCACTCATTAGAATATAGGTAAGTAGCTAACACGTTCGATGTAACAACTAACGAGTACAAGTAACCTACAGATACAGAACCTGCACTCATTAGAATATAGGTAAGTAGCTAACACGTTCGATGTAACAACTAACGAGTACAAGTAACCTACAGATACAGAACCTGCACTCATTAGAATATAGGTAAGTAGCTAACACGTTCGATGTAACAACTAACGAGTACAAGTAACCTACAGATACAGAACCTGCACTCATTAGAATATAGGTAAGTAGCTAACACGTTCGATGTAACAACTAACGAGTACAAGTAACCTACAGATACAGAACCTGCACTCATTAGAATATAGGTAAGTAGCTAACACGTTCGATGTAAACAACTAACGAGTACAAGTAACCTACAGATACAGAACCTGCACTCATTAGAATATAGGTAAGTAGCTAACACGTTCGATGTAACAACTAACGAGTACAAGTAACCTACAGATACAGAACCTGCACTCATTAGAATATAGGTAAGTAGCTAACACGTTCGATGTAAAAACTAACGAGTACAAGTAACCTACAGATACAGAACCTGCACTCATTAGAATATAGGTAAGTAGCTAACACGTTCGATGTAACAACTAACGAGTACAAGTAACCTACAGATACAGAACCTGCACTCATTAGAATATAGGTAAGTAGCTAACACGTTCGATGTAACAACTAACGAGTACAAGTAACCTACAGATACAGAACCTGCACTCATTAGAATATAGGTAAGTAGCTAACACGTTCGATGTAACAACTAACGAGTACAAGTAACCTACAGATACAGAACCTGCACTCATTAGAATATAGGTAAGTAGCTAACACGTTCGATGTAACAACTAACGAGTACAAGTAACCTACAGATACAGAACCTGCACTCATTAGAATATAGGTAAGTAGCTAACACGTTCGATGTAACAACTAACGAGTACAAGTAACCTACAGATACAGAACCTGCACTCATTAGAATATAGGTAAGTAGCTAACACGTTCGATGTAACAACTAACGAGTACAAGTAACCTACAGATACAGAACCTGCACTCATTAGAATATAGGTAAGTAGCTAACACGTTCGATGTAACAACTAACGAGTACAAGTAACCTACAGATACAGAACCTGCACTCATTAGAATATAGGTAAGTAGCTAACACGTTCGATGTAACAACTAACGAGTACAAGTAACCTACAGATACAGAACCTGCACTCATTAGAATATAGGTAAGTAGCTAACACGTTCGATGTAACAACTAACGAGTACAAGTAACCTACAGATACAGAACCTGCACTCATTAGAATATAGGTAAGTAGCTAACACGTTCGATGTAACAACTAACGAGTACAAGTAACCTACAGATACAGAACCTGCACTCATTAGAATATAGGTAAGTAGCTAACACGTTCGATGTAACAACTAACGAGTACAAGTAACCTACAGATACAGAACCTGCACTCATTAGAATATAGGTAAGTAGCTAACACGTTCGATGTAACACTAACGAGTACAAGTAACCTACAGATACAGAACCTGCACTCATTAGAATATAGGTAAGTAGCTAACACGTTCGATGTAACAACTAACGAGTACAAGTAACCTACAGATACAGAACCTGCACTCATTAGAATATAGGTAAGTAGCTAACACGTTCGATGTAACAACTAACGAGTACAAGTAACCTACAGATACAGAACCTGCACTCATTAGAATATAGGTAAGTAGCTAACACGTTCGATGTAACAACTAACGAGTACAAGTAACCTACAGATACAGAACCTGCACTCATTAGAATATAGGTAAGTAGCTAACACGTTCGATGTAACAACTAACGAGTACAAGTAACCTACAGATACAGAACCTGCACTCATTAGAATATAGGTAAGTAGCTAACACGTTCGATGTAACAACTAACGAGTACAAGTAACCTACAGATACAGAACCTGCACTCATTAGAATATAGGTAAGTAGCTAACACGTTCGATGTAACAACTAACGAGTACAAGTAACCTACAGATACAGAACCTGCACTCATTAGAATATAGGTAAGTAGCTAACACGTTCGATGTAACAACTAACGAGTACAAGTAACCTACAGATACAGAACCTGCACTCATTAGAATATAGGTAAGTAGCTAACACGTTCGATGTAACAACTAACGAGTACAAGTAACCTACAGATACAGAACCTGCACTCATTAGAATATAGGTAAGTAGCTAACACGTTCGATGTAACAACTAACGAGTACAAGTAACCTACAGATACAGAACCTGCACTCATTAGAATATAGGTAAGTAGCTAACACGTTCGATGTAACAACTAACGAGTACAAGTAACCTACAGATACAGAACCTGCACTCATTAGAATATAGGTAAGTAGCTAACACGTTCGATGTAACAACTAACGAGTACAAGTAACCTACAGATACAGAACCTGCACTCATTAGAATATAGGTAAGTAGCTAACACGTTCGATGTAACAACTAACGAGTACAAGTAACCTACAGATACAGAACCTGCACTCATTAGAATATAGGTAAGTAGCTAACACGTTCGATGTAACAACTAACGAGTACAAGTAACCTACAGATACAGAACCTGCACTCATTAGAATATAGGTAAGTAGCTAACACGTTCGATGTAACAACTAACGAGTACAAGTAACCTACAGATACAGAACCTGCACTCATTAGAATATAGGTAAGTAGCTAACACGTTCGATGTAACAACTAACGAGTACAAGTAACCTACAGATACAGAACCTGCACTCATTAGAATATAGGTAAGTAGCTAACACGTTCGATGTAACAACTAACGAGTACAAGTAACCTACAGATACAGAACCTGCACTCATTAGAATATAGGTAAGTAGCTAACACGTTCGATGTAACAACTAACGAGTACAAGTAACCTACAGATACAGAACCTGCACTCATTAGAATATAGGTAAGTAGCTAACACGTTCGATGTAACAACTAACGAGTACAAGTAACCTACAGATACAGAACCTGCACTCATTAGAATATAGGTAAGTAGCTAACACGTTCGATGTAACAACTAACGAGTACAAGTAACCTACAGATACAGAACCTGCACTCATTAGAATATAGGTAAGTAGCTAACACGTTCGATGTAACAACTAACGAGTACAAGTAACCTACAGATACAGAACCTGCACTCATTAGAATATAGGTAAGTAGCTAACACGTTCGATGTAACAACTAACGAGTACAAGTAACCTACAGATACAGAACCTGCACTCATTAGAATATAGGTAAGTAGCTAACACGTTCGATGTAACAACTAACGAGTACAAGTAACCTACAGATACAGAACCTGCACTCATTAGAATATAGGTAAGTAGCTAACACGTTCGATGTAACAACTAACGAGTACAAGTAACCTACAGATACAGAACCTGCACTCATTAGAATATAGGTAAGTAGCTAACACGTTCGATGTAACAACTAACGAGTACAAGTAACCTACAGATACAGAACCTGCACTCATTAGAATATAGGTAAGTAGCTAACACGTTCGATGTAACAACTAACGAGTACAAGTAACCTACAGATACAGAACCTGCACTCATTAGAATATAGGTAAGTAGCTAACACGTTCGATGTAACAACTAACGAGTACAAGTAACCTACAGATACAGAACCTGCACTCATTAGAATATAGGTAAGTAGCTAACACGTTCGATGTAACAACTAACGAGTACAAGTAACCTACAGATACAGAACCTGCACTCATTAGAATATAGGTAAGTAGCTAACACGTTCGATGTAACAACTAACGAGTACAAGTAACCTACAGATACAGAACCTGCACTCATTAGAATATAGGTAAGTAGCTAACACGTTCGATGTAACAACTAACGAGTACAAGTAACCTACAGATACAGAACCTGCACTCATTAGAATATAGGTAAGTAGCTAACACGTTCGATGTAACAACTAACGAGTACAAGTAACCTACAGATACAGAACCTGCACTCATTAGAATATAGGTAAGTAGCTAACACGTTCGATGTAACAACTAACGAGTACAAGTAACCTACAGATACAGAACCTGCACTCATTAGAATATAGGTAAGTAGCTAACACGTTCGATGTAACAACTAACGAGTACAAGTAACCTACAGATACAGAACCTGCACTCATTAGAATATAGGTAAGTAGCTAACACGTTCGATGTAACAACTAACGAGTACAAGTAACCTACAGATACAGAACCTGCACTCATTAGAATATAGGTAAGTAGCTAACACGTTCGATGTAACAACTAACGAGTACAAGTAACCTACAGATACAGAACCTGCACTCATTAGAATATAGGTAAGTAGCTAACACGTTCGATGTAACAACTAACGAGTACAAGTAACCTACAGATACAGAACCTGCACTCATTAGAATATAGGTAAGTAGCTAACACGTTCGATGTAACAACTAACGAGTACAAGTAACCTACAGATACAGAACCTGCACTCATTAGAATATAGGTAAGTAGCTAACACGTTCGATGTAACAACTAACGAGTACAAGTAACCTACAGATACAGAACCTGCACTCATTAGAATATAGGTAAGTAGCTAACACGTTCGATGTAACAACTAACGAGTACAAGTAACCTACAGATACAGAACCTGCACTCATTAGAATATAGGTAAGTAGCTAACACGTTCGATGTAACAACTAACGAGTACAAGTAACCTACAGATACAGAACCTGCACTCATTAGAATATAGGTAAGTAGCTAACACGTTCGATGTAACAACTAACGAGTACAAGTAACCTACAGATACAGAACCTGCACTCATTAGAATATAGGTAAGTAGCTAACACGTTCGATGTAACAACTAACGAGTACAAGTAACCTACAGATACAGAACCTGCACTCATTAGAATATAGGTAAGTAGCTAACACGTTCGATGTAACAACTAACGAGTACAAGTAACCTACAGATACAGAACCTGCACTCATTAGAATATAGGTAAGTAGCTAACACGTTCGATGTAACAACTAACGAGTACAAGTAACCTACAGATACAGAACCTGCACTCATTAGAATATAGGTAAGTAGCTAACACGTTCGATGTAACAACTAACGAGTACAAGTAACCTACAGATACAGAACCTGCACTCATTAGAATATAGGTAAGTAGCTAACACGTTCGATGTAACAACTAACGAGTACAAGTAACCTACAGATACAGAACCTGCACTCATTAGAATATAGGTAAGTAGCTAACACGTTCGATGTAACAACTAACGAGTACAAGTAACCTACAGATACAGAACCTGCACTCATTAGAATATAGGTAAGTAGCTAACACGTTCGATGTAACAACTAACGAGTACAAGTAACCTACAGATACAGAACCTGCACTCATTAGAATATAGGTAAGTAGCTAACACGTTCGATGTAACAACTAACGAGTACAAGTAACCTACAGATACAGAACCTGCACTCATTAGAATATAGGTAAGTAGCTAACACGTTCGATGTAACAACTAACGAGTACAAGTAACCTACAGATACAGAACCTGCACTCATTAGAATATAGGTAAGTAGCTAACACGTTCGATGTAACAACTAACGAGTACAAGTAACCTACAGATACAGAACCTGCACTCATTAGAATATAGGTAAGTAGCTAACACGTTCGATGTAACAACTAACGAGTACAAGTAACCTACAGATACAGAACCTGCACTCATTAGATAATAATCATCACAATTCACAAAAATATGATAAATTATAATAATTGTTCAGGTCCACGGCGCGGCTCTACGGATATAGCAATAAAACTGACTGTACCGGTGTACCTACCTAGGTACAATATTTTTTTATCTTTGAATTACAGATACTACTGATAAATAGATCGATAACATACTGAATCGATATGACCTACACTGTTTTTGTAGTTAAAAGCAATTATTATGGATCATGTTGGATTATTTCTGGACGCCCCACAATCGTCAACACCAGCGTGGTAGGTGGCAGGCCGACGCGGCGCGGCGTCGGCGCGATGATGAAGAGGCACGGAATAGAGAACGGTGGGAGGATCGGAGAAAGCTCAGAATCACTCGGCGGGTGATGGAGCGAGCTACTCCACGTCATCAATGAGGACATGAGGAGAACCAGAGTAACCGACATAGCTCAACGTTGCGAAGCTGAAGTGGCAATGGGCAGGACACATAGTTCGTACAACCGATACACGTTGGCGTCCCGAGGTGCTGGAATGGCGACCTCGCACCGGAAGACGCAGCGTTGGAAGACCCCTCACTAGGTGGACGGACGACATCAGACGAGTCTGCGGGAGCCGCTGGATGGCGGCGGCGCAAGCCCGCGGCGTGTGGAAGTCCCTACAAGAGACCTATGTCCAGCAGTGGACGTGTATCGGTTGATGATGATGATTATGGAAGGATCGGAAGGAGGCCTTTGCCCAGACGTGGGACAGTGCAGGCAGATTTAGATTAGATAGATAGTTGGATTACAATTAATGAGGCTGAAACAAACCCAGTGCTGCCACCTGCTTTCCAAAATATACTCTAAACCTGCAACCTCGGAAATGCACTAGATTGTGCGCATTTTGTTATAAAATATCGGTCAAGTGCGAGTCGACCTCGCACACGAAGAGTTCCGTACCATTGTACAAAATAACAACATTATATATATTTTTTAATTTTTTGGTTATTTAGAATTTTTAGATATTTGTTGTTATAGCGGCTATAGAAAATAGCCATTCTGTGATTTCGACTCTCTATCTATTACAGTTCGTGAGATATATCCCGCTGACAGACAGACGGATGGACAGAGGGTCCTGTGGCACTCGTCGGGTCATCATCATCATGATCTCTCAGAGTGAGAAGGGTTTTGGCAATATTCTACCACGCTGACAAAGTTTTTTTTAAGACGTTTAAGACGCAGATTTTACACACGTTTGGGAAAAAAATTTACTTAAAACGATCCTAACTGCGAAAAGTTAGAGGTGCGTGTCCGGGATCGAACTCCCGACCTCCGATTAGGAGACGGACGTGGTAACCACTGGGCTATCATAGTTTCAACCCTACCTACCCTTCGGATACGGAGTACGGAACCCTCGTCGGGCCCATTACGCACGGTTATAGTTGCCCGGCAACTCGGTTGACGCCGACTGTTACAATCTGTGATTTATTTATTTGTCGCAGTAGATTCGGCAGTCATCGGAACGCAAACGTTGTCTAGCGACGTTGTGGAGTCTGCGCGTTACGATACGGTCGGGGTTACCAAGGAGACGTAAGAAAAACAATATGGTTTGAATATGGTATGCGAAAATCGTAGAGCGTAGCGAAACCAAAAACTAATCTATGGACTATGGTAGAATCGTATCCCGCGTTCTTATTGAGCCAAAGTAATCACCCTGTGCGAGGGGGGTAAGGGGGTGCACTAACATCTTAGCACCCCAAATGTCAACCTCACCTGCACGTGGTGCCGCCTGCGAATCAGCGGACGAGGATATGACGACCGAAGAATGGCGGGATAGCCATTTGGAATGGTCCAAATGGCTTGGCTTTAAATAACACAGACCAGAGACAGGCAGGCGGCAGCAGCGTCACTGGTGCGAAATGGCCTACAGCCCTGCGCTGGCCACCCCGCCTGCCCAGCGTGGTCAGTATGGGCACTACCTCTAATGAGCAGCGCCAACAGACAAAGGCCCCCAGTTCCCGGCAGCCCTGCTATTCCGGATTACGGTAAGGTGGTGGGGAGCGGGTGGATGAGGAAGGCTGAGGACCGTGTTTGGTGGCGTGCTCTTGGAAAGGCCTATGTCCAGCAGTGGACGCAAACAGGCTGATGGATTGGATTGGAATTACCCTGTAGATAATCGCCAATAGAAGGAAACGAGACGATCCTAGAGCTCTGCCGTCATTTATAAATGGACGGAGTCGCCGCAACCCGTGTTGCCGGGCAACTCCGTGTTGCCGGGCAACTATCGACAGTGCGTGACAGCCCTGAGAGTATTGCGTGTCATCCTTTGAGATAAGGGCTAACGGCTAAGTGGAGGGGAAGGGGTGCGCGCTAATGACGCGACGCGCTGAACTTCAATCAGCGAACAACGCCGCCCCCCGCCTGTTGAGCGCAGCGCGCGGGCTACATGGCGCCGCTTTACTGAAGTGAAGCTTCCTGGCTCTAGCTCTCGTTATATCTGCATCATCAACCGATAAACACAGGTCTCTTGTAGGGACTTCCACACGCCGCGGGCTTGCGCCGCCGGCATCCAGCGGCTCCCGCAGACTCGTCTGTTGTCGTCTGTTCACCTACAAGTACGCAACAGATTGAGCTGAACATCGGAGAGGTAACGGTGCGGGCGAGCGTATAAGATAAATGGTTAGAGTTGCTATTTATTTCTTGAAATTGCTACTAAACTCTTTAGATTTTGCTTAAGAATTAATTCTTAACCATAGACATTTTATTTGTAAACAGAGGCACGTCAAAATGATAGACAAAATACTACAGACGTGACAGAACAATTAACAGATTATAAATGGCAAATCTATGGTACTTACATGGCGAAACTGAATTAAGATTTTATTATATTTTAGAAATAAAGTAATTGTAGATTTAAATAGAGTATAATGTGGTATTTAAAGTATATAAATTTAGTAGAGTTTAAACTCTATTGACTCTATTGAATTTAATCTTTACATGGTATCACTATATTTTTATACAGAGGGTGGGAGTTAATCCCAGCCTATAAATGGCTCTGCTTTGACGGTAGAAAGCATTAATTTTCCTATTTTTAAGAAGAAGCTGTGACATACCTACAGGTACGAATATTGTTGATTTTATATTTCTTTTGTTGTACTATGTATGTTGATTTATGTATTGTTCAAATGAGTAATTGGTATTTCAAAATAGACACCACCGAGTTTTTTCTTGCCAGTTCTTTCTCTCGGTAGATAATATGCTTTTTACGAACTGGCGGTAGATTTTTCTTAAAGGAAATAATAAATTATTTAATGATAAAGCAATAAGTAATGGTAAAGATAAACTTTGATTTGGAGGGAGTTTTTCCCTGAATAAAACAGTTTATTTCCTTATACAATCTTTTATTTTGTCTCCTACCTACAACCACGCCCTAGCTTATTGATAACGAACTAAGGTCTAGACTCTCAGTAGGTTGATTCCTGACTCTATTGTCTCTATACTTCTGAGGCTAATCTAGCAAGCGCGTAGCACCATTCCAGCACCTTTGGACCTCAACATCTACCGGTATATTCAAACTCTGTGCCCTGTCCAATGCCACTTCAGCTTCGCAACCCGTTGAGCTACGTCGGTTACTCTGGTTCTCCTACGGATCATTCATTCCCTCATTGGTCACGTAGCGAAACTCCGCACATAGCTCTCTCCATCGCCCGCTGAGTTACTCTGAGCTCTCTCATGAGGCCCGCAGCTAGCGACCATGTCTCGGACCCATATGTCATCACTGGCAACTGGCAACACGCACTGTTCATGCACTGAGGAATGTTGGAGGGAAGACATCTCGAAGCTATTCTGCTACAAGCCAGATGAAATCAAAGCCAATAACATGAATGTACATAAAGCTGCAGTTGGTCTGTGGCAATAGGCGAGGCACATACGGCACGCGGCACATACAGCACGCGGCACATACGGCACGCGGCACATACGGCACGCGGCACATACGGCACGCGGCACACCATGCTCAGCATGTCTATCGGTTGATAGTGGAGATGATGACGCGAAAGTTGCAGTTGTCCGTCTGTTCGTCCGTGTAGTCTGTGAGATGGATATAATTATGACCGATGTCTGGTCGTGACGTATCAATTTGATCTGTGGAGCGCGAGGCGGTTCGCGTTAGGAGGGGTAATGGCGCAGGGGTAATGGGGGAGGGGTATCTCTAAACTCGTGGAAATAAAAAACTAATCGTTCGCGAGACGAGAGATTGAACTTTGTCACACAGCTTGTGCCTCACACCTGTCGGCACCTTGTGTCACAGTGTGACACACGGGGGTGTGACTCAACGGGAATAACCCCACTTGTCAATGTGTACCTCGACAACAAATAAGGCCGGGTTTTCCGAAATTCCCACGGGCTTTTCTTCCATTTTTATTTATTTATTCAGAAACAAGTTAGCTCTTTATTGCAATTTCACATGGTGGCAAGTGATGATGCAGTCTTAAATAGAAGCGGGCTAACCTGGAAGGGGTGTGGCAGTTTTTATTAAACCCACGCCCCTTTGGTTTCTACACGGCATCGTACCGGAACGCTAAATCGCTTGGCAACACAGCTTTGCCGGTAGGTCGGCAACTAGTCACGGCCGAAGCCTCCTACCAGACCAGACCAGAAATTTAGAAATTATTATATTCCAAACCCCCGCCAGGAAACGAACCTGGGACCTCCCACTAATAAGACCACAGCGCTTAGCACTGCGCCACGGAGGTCGTGGCATTACATTTTCATTTCATTTCCTAAGGGCTAACTTGTAATGGAATAAAAAAGGAAAAATTCTCTCGAACGTAAAGGACGATTAAGAAAGGGTTCCTACTTCCTAAGGTGTTCCACACGAGCGAGGTCGCGGACAGTCGCTAGTTGTCCGTTAAGTATGCTTGTGCCCGGCTCGTCGCGTCTGTTGGGAATGCCGAAGCGTGGCGGCATGCCGGCATGCAATGGCAGCGCTTATTAAATAACCCGCGATCCTGCGTGCCGAGTGCCGACGCGTGCCGGGCGACCATCATGCTCACCGCTTACTGGGACAGTTAGGGCGGGAGCTCTGAAAATCCTTCCTTTCTTACCACTACGAAGGGATTTCCCCCTTCGTCGTCGTGTGAGTCTGTTGTGGGCTCTTCTAGGACCTGGGCGCGTGTGAAACCCTCGTAGCTTTAGTTTTAAGTTTACGTAATAAATTATCACCACTGAATCATTGTAGCGATTGCAAATTCAACAATCGACCATCAGAAAGTGCAAACAATAATACTCAAGCTGAATAAATGATTTGACTTTGACTAAGTGACGATTGCAGATCTTCGTGGCGCCGTGAGCGCCGTGAGCGCCGTGAGCGCCGTGAGCGCCGTGAGCGCCGTGAGCGCCGTGAGCGCCGTGAGCGCCGTGAGCGCCGTGAGCGCCGTGAGCGCCGTGAGCGCCGTGAGCGCCGTGAGCGCCGTGAGCGCCGTGAGC
The DNA here is from genome assembly GCF_902806685.2 of Maniola hyperantus. Classification (NCBI taxonomy): domain Eukaryota; kingdom Metazoa; phylum Arthropoda; class Insecta; order Lepidoptera; family Nymphalidae; genus Maniola; species Maniola hyperantus. The sequence continues at coordinate 14,336 of NC_048561.1, forward strand.
GCCGTGAGCGCCGTGAGCGCCGTGAGCGCCGTGAGCGCCGTGAGCGCCGTGAGCGCCGTGAGCGCCGTGAGCGCCGTGAGCGCCGTGAGCGCCGTGAGCGCCGTGAGCGCCGTGAGCGCCGTGAGCGCCGTGAGCGCCGTGAGCGCCGTGAGCGCCGTGAGCGCCGTGAGCGCCGTGGCTTTATCAGTCAGATATGTTGGGTTCGATTTCCAATTTTGGTGATTTGGGAATTTATAATGTCTAAGGCGGCTCAGGTCTGGTCTGGTGAAAAGTTTTGTTTGGCTGCCAGAAATCGAATCTAGGACCTTTCAGAGAGTTTGTAAAATACTTTTTAAGGTTCCTATCTCCACAAAAAAAAGGAAACCGTTATAGGATCACTTCGTTGTCGGTCTGTCTGTTGTGTCTGTCAAAATTTGTCAAGGGAATCAAAACTTATACTTAGGGTACTCCCCTTACCGTACACGTAGCATACACCTGTGTGAGTCCGACTCGCACTTGATTCGTTTTTTAATGAAAAATCCTGTGAAATATTATGGAATGTCCCATTTTTCACAAAATTACAGTCAATCTACAATTCAAATAAAAATATAATACGAAATACCAAATGAATTCAGAGTTTATTACAAGGAGCATGAAGTACAATTTTCAATGAACAATTTTTCTTACAGATCCTTTTGAAAATTGCTCGATACCAAACAAACGACCTAAAATAGATATACATAGAGTTTAGTATTCAGTGTATATTTTACCAATTCTTAAATATTAAATTATAAGGTGGTATATTAAGTTATTCTAGACTCTATTGATTTATTATAGGGTTGGTTTTTGTGTGTCAGTTGTGTTCCAGTTCAAACGTGGTATAATTCCGTGATAGAATGAAGACGTTTAGAATATAATGGGGTTAGAGCGGAAAGGAATTATTTTATCTTCATTTCTAAGTAATATCCTGAGTCATCTCGCTTCGGTCTCACTGCGGGTCGACAGTTGAGAGTTGGGGCCCCTACCATTGTCACAATAATGGGCTTTTCTCAGGAAAATAATGCGTATTGTCTGCCGCATACTATGAGATATATATCGCTCTAGAAATACACAAGCACAATAGAAGCTGCTAAATTAAAAATACATTTTTTTTTAAATATTATAGACCTAACTGCAATCAGACGGTGGCAAGTGATGATGCAACGTGAGATAGAGCGCACTTGCCTAGGAGATGCCTATTCGCTCTTGACTTGAAGGTACCCATATTATAGTTGGAGGGGAAAACTGATGCTGGAAGGGTGTTCCAAATCTTAGCGGTTCAGATAATAAATGTGGAGGCAAATCGCTTCGTACGTCTCCGTGGAGTTTCGAGTAGGTACGGGTGCAGACCTTGCCGTACGATAGGAGAAAGGTGAAGGATTGTGGGATAAGATTATATGATACAACTCTATATATATCTCCATCTTCACCATTATCAACTGATAACAATATGTAAGAGACTAGCTTATGCTCGCGACTTCGTCCGCGTGGACTACACAAATTTATAACCCCTATTTCACACCCTTAGTAATGGAATTTTCAAAAATCCTTTCTTAGCGGATGCCTACGTCATAATAGCTATCTGCATGCCAAATTTCAGCCCGATCCGTCCAGTAGTTTGAGCTAGGCGTTGATAGGCGTCAGGCAGTCAATTAGTCAGTCACCTTTTAATTTTATATATTTAGTTACACGTCCACAGCTGAACATAGGTCTCTTGTAGAGACCTCCACCCGCCACGGTGTTGCGCCGCCGCCATCCAGCGGCTCCCGCAAACTCGTTTGATGTCGCATTTTTACTAGTCTTGTAAATAAAAAAAACCTTAAACCTTTTAGGCCAAGTAGGTAAAATAACCAACGCAATATTATAATATGAAACAGTGAAATGTTCATCGATCGAGAAGCAGCAGCGTGCGACGTGACGTTCGCGCGATTGGACCAATTGGCGACTAACTTCACTCCATTAACTCGCTAACTTCAGTTATTACTAGTAACTAGCCTTTCCTCGCGGTTTTGCGGCGGCGGTGGCGGCGGCGGCGGCGGCGGTGGCGGCGGTGGCGGCGGCGGCGGCGGCGGCGGTGGCGGTGGCGGCGGCGGCGGCGGCGGCGGCGGTGGAGGCGGCGGCGGCGGCGGCGGCGGCGTAGGGGGTACGTTTTTACCCGATTGCCCTAAAAAAGGATTGTCAAGTTTTCAGAGTTCTGGTGTATGTATGTGAGTTTGTTTGGTTCACGATATCTTTTAAATGCCTGAACTTGATTCGGTTGTGTGGGGTATCGTTAAAATCCTAAAGCTTATTTCACACTACGGGATATCAATTCAGTATATTATAGTACGGTCAATATTTATGTTTCCAACATTCGTACCAATTTTAGAGCTGAAAATCTAACATTACTTCTATCCCGTAGTGTTAAATAATGAAATAATTACATCATTTCGAGTAACGTTCACTTTGTTTTTTTTGAAAAAAAAATTTTCGATTGCTACCTACTTATTTTAAAGCTTCCGTTAGGTAAATTATTCAAAATTGTATCTTTACGTGCGTCATATTTGTATAGGCTTTCGGCTTTCCATGCAGCCCCACACATCTGTATATTGGCGTAAGAAATTTTACTTCTTTTTTTACTTTAACCTAAGTACCTAACCTTTTGTTACCTGTTATCTCCCAAAGCCCCCATGGTCCAGACTTCATAGTCGCTGATCGTCCCTCCCAGTGTTGGGGACAATACGCATAAACTTTCACAAAGCCCCCATGGTCCAGACTTCATAGTCGCTGATCGTCCCTCCCAGTGTTGGGGACAATACGCAGAAACTTTCACAAAGCCCCCATGGTCCAGACTTCATAGTCGCTGATCGTCCCTCCCAGTGTTGGGGACAATACGCAGAAACTTTCACAAAGCCCCCATGGTCCAGACTTCATAGTCGCTGATCGTCCCTCCCAGTGTTGGGGACAATACGCAGAAACTTTCACAAAGCCCCCATGGTCCAGACTTCATAGTCGCTGATCGTTCCTCCCAGTGTTGGGGACAATACGCAGAAACTTTCACAAAGCCCCCATGGTCCAGACTTCATAGTCGCTGATCGTCCCTCCCAGTGTTGGGGACAATACGCAGAAACTTTCACAAAGCCCCCATGGTCCAGACTTCATAGTCGCTGATCGTCCCTCCCAGTGTTGGGGACAATACGCAGAAACTTTCACAAAGCCCCCATGGTCCAGACTTCATAGTCGCTGATCGTCCCTCCCAGTGTTGGGGACAATACGCAGAAACTTTCACAAAGCCCCCATGGTCCAGACTTCATAGTCGCTGATCGTCCCTCCCAGTGTTGGGGACAATACGCAGAAACTTTCACAAAGCCCCCATGGTCCAGACTTCATAGTCGCTGATCGTTCCTCCCAGTGTTGGGGACAATACGCAGAAACTTTCACAAAGCCCCCATGGTCCAGACTTCATAGTCGCTGATCGTCCCTCCCAGTGTTGGGGACAATACGCAGAAACTTTCACAAAGCCCCCATGGTCCAGACTTCATAGTCGCTGATCGTCCCTCCCAGTGTTGGGGACAATACGCAGAAACTTTCACAAAGCCCCCATGGTCCAGACTTTATAGTCGCTGATCGTCCCTCCCAGTGTTGGGGACAATACGCAGAAACTTTCACAAAGCCCCCATGGTCCAGACTTCATAGTCGCTGATCGTCCCTCCCAGTGTTGGGGACAATACGCAGAAACTTTCACAAAGCCCCCATGGTCCAGACTTTATAGTCGCTGATCGTCCCTCCCAGTGTTGGGGACAATACGCAGAAACTTTCACAAAGCCCCCATGGTCCAGACTTCATAGTCGCTGATCGTCCCTCCCAGTGTTGGGGACAATACGCAGAAACTTTCACAAAGCCCCCATGGTCCAGACTTTATAGTCGCTGATCGTCCCTCCCAGTGTTGGGGACAATACGCAGAAACTTTCACAAAGCCCCCATGGTCCAGACTTCATAGTCGCTGATCGTCCCTCCCAGTGTTGGGGACAATACGCAGAAACTTTCACAAAGCCCCCATGGTCCAGACTTCATAGTCGCTGATCGTCCCTCCCAGTGTTGGGGACAATACGCAGAAACTTTCACAAAGCCCCCATGGTCCAGACTTCATAGTCGCTGATCGTTCCTCCCAGTGTTGGGGACAATACGCAGAAACTTTCACAAAGCCCCCATGGTCCAGACTTCATAGTCGCTGATCGTCCCTCCCAGTGTTGGGGACAATACGCAGAAACTTTCACAAAGCCCCCATGGTCCAGACTTCATAGTCGCTGATCGTCCCTCCCAGTGTTGGGGACAATACGCAGAAACTTTCACAAAGCCCCCATGGTCCAGACTTCATAGTCGCTGATCGTCCCTCCCAGTGTTGGGGACAATACGCAGAAACTTTCACAAAGCCCCCATGGTCCAGACTTCATAGTCGCTGATCGTCCCTCCCAGTGTTGGGGACAATACGCAGAAACTTTCACAAAGCCCCCATGGTCCAGACTTCATAGTCGCTGATCGTCCCTCCCAGTGTTGGGGACAATACGCAGAAACTTTCACAAAGCCCCCATGGTCCAGACTTCATAGTCGCTGATCGTCCCTCCCAGTGTTGGGGACAATACGCAGAAACTTTCAGCTTTTATACAATAACGAAGGTCTGGCACTCCTCGGCTCTCTCTCTTACGGTAATAATAAATCCCATACTATCGTTACTTACTGCGTGCTAGAGGAAATTTCGAAACTTCAACCGCACGAACTATAATATTTTACTGCGTAGCTTCTAGCTTGCGTAGCACTAAAGTAGCTTTCTTCTGTAGCCAAAGTTGTAGCTCGTAGCTCTACAGGGTACGCGTAGCATGCTTCTACGACGGCAGGAATATGCGTTTTTATTTTTTTAAAGGCCATCTTTATCATGATCACCTCACCCATTGCCAGTCCACTACTGAATACGGGTCTCCTCTCAGAATGAGAAGTGGCCAGAGACGGTGGCCATTATGGGGAACTCTCAGGCATGCAGATTTCTTCACGATGATTTCCAAATTGCTTAAAATGCAAATAACCCGATCGAACCCCCGACCTCCCGATCATGAGGCGGACGTGTTACCTACATATACTTAATGTATCTATGAGGGCTATGATAAAGGTGATCCCGCACTAGTGATAGTCCCTACAGTAGATATCAGTACATGTGATATACTAAGAACAGATATTGTGATATCTGGCGCAGATTAGCGGAGTGCCGGCCGCTGTAACGCGGAGACGAACGAGAAAGCCGTGGAGTGGCCTTTTTATTTTTTGGGTTCCGTACCACAAAAGGAACAAATAACTAACTAAAATAGAGAATGTCTGTCTGTCCGTCGTGTTTGTCAACAAAACCTATAGGGTACTTTTCACTGATCTAGAATCAGGGTAAGAATTTAGATATTATAACACAAGTAAAGGAACCAATCCGAAAACTGTGAATTTGTGGTTACATCACAAAAATTAAAATGTGTTCATGAACAAATAATTAGTATTTTCAATTTTCAAAGTAAGATAACTATTAGCAAGTGGGGTATCATATGAAAGGCTGCGCTAACAAAGAAGCACTATAGTGCATCCGATGTCTATGATCATGATCATGATCATGATCATGACTTAGCTCCATAAAACATAAAATGCTATTTTTACATCGTTATTGCATAATGGCACTTTTTCATTGATACCGCTTAACACAGTAGTCTAGTGGTTCGGATGTCACCCTCCAGTCGGAGGTCCGGGGTTCGATCCCGGGCACGCACCTCTAACTTTATGTGCGTCTTAAGCAATTAAATATCACTTGCTTTAACGAAGAAGCAAAACACCGTGAGAAAACTTGCATGCCTGAGAGTTCTCCATAATGTTTTCAAAGGTGTGTGAAGTCTGCCAATCCTCACTGGGCCAGCGTGGCAGACTACATCCTAAGCCCCTCTCATTGTGAGAGGAGACCCATACTCAGTAGTGGCCCGACAATGTGTTGATCGTGATAAACATGGCCAAAATAAAACTCATATTCCGTAGCATTTAAGTTCCCATCGTAGAAGCGTGCTACGCACTACCTGTCGAGCTACGAGTTATTGGCTACAGGAGAAAGCTAACTTTATGCTACGCACTAAAATGTGTCGTGCCAACGGAATCTATGGCCAAAACCCTTCCCACTCTGAGAGGCGACCCGTGCTCTGTAGTGCGCCGGCGATGGGTTGATCATAAATGGAAAGCTGAAAATATATATGTAGTAACATGTAGGAAATATGAAAGTAGATAGCCGATGGCTCAACGGTTAAAGGCGCGGCCTAAAAACCGAAAGGTGACCGGTTCAACTACCCGTTGCACTATTGTCGTACCTACTCCTAACACAAGCTTTACGCTTAGTTGGAGGGGAAAGGGGAATATTAGTCAGCATGGCTAACTTAGCTAATATTCTTTTAAAAAAAAGAAAGAAGAAAAAAAAGTAACACAAGCACGGCTCCATGGTACATTGTCGTCGACTCCCGGACCCTAGGGTCGCCTTAAGTGCTAGAGCGAGAGGCGCCGGGCAGCGCGCGCGAGCGAGACGGACGACGGGCGAGATTAGATATTTGATATGCGATTGATAGCTTAATGACCGAGAGATGTTTGTGTATTTACTTATTCATCTCGGCTTCTGATGCAGATGGGATGCTGTGACCTACCTACTTACGATAGGTCAAGATGTCGCGAACCGTCCATCAACCCATCGTTGGCTCACTACCGAGTACGGCTCTCTTCTCAGAACGACAATCTTTAGGCCATGGTCTACCACGCTGGTCAAGTGCGGACTAGCAGACTTGACACACCTTTGAGAACATTATGGAGAACTGTCAGGCGTGCAGGTTTCCTCACCATGCTTTCCTTCACCGTTAAAGCAATTAGTTCACAGTTAGTTCAACAATTTAAACTCAACTTTATCTACTTTGAGATACGTTTGAAATTGGTATAACGAAAGGACCGCCACTACGCCGAAGCCTAAGACGTGGTGAATGGAACCCGGGACATTAGCACAGCACTGAGCACTGCGCCGCCGGGGAGCTCGTCGACATCAGCAGGCTCCTCCTCCTCCTCCTCCTCCTCCCAACTCTCAATACCAGCAATTCACTACAAAATACAATTTATAATTCGTCAGACAAACCCCCGGTCCCAACTTAGTGTAGATCATAAAACGCATAGAATTGTACTTAGCGACGAGTGAGAGGCAGATACAGATCCCTATAGGAGGGAAAGGGATGGTGATATAAATTAAGGACCTCTCGTGATGACCTGAAAACAGAAGGCGGCACGTGAGTTATGGTGTTATCATATTCGTATTAGATTTATCATTCAATTTTGTAAATGTTTGTGTAAAAATTAAACACACACTTACTTAATAAGAAAAAACTATTATTTTACAATTGATGAATTCCTTAGTGACAAAGTTTATTCTTTACTAGCTTTTGCTCGCACTTCGTCCGCGTGGACTTTAAAAGCCCTATTTTACTCACTTGAATTTTTAAAAATCCTTTTAAGTGGATGTCTATGTCATCATAGCTATCTGCATGCTAAACAGCCCAATCCATACAGTAGTTTGAGCTGTGCGTTGACGTTGATATGTGGATCAGTCAGTCAGCTTTCCTTTTATATATTTAGATTTAAAAAAAAAGTTGCGAGGAAGCAACCAGCTGAGCGTTCAGTTGAACACAAGATGTAGTAAGAAGTAGTATACTGTTACTGTAAAAGAGCAATTAGTGAGTTTCTCGCCGGATCCTCTCAGTGAATCTACTTCCGGAACCGGTGTAGAGTCACAGACGTGACATAAGAGACACAAGATGTCATGAAATAAAGTTATTTCATAATTCAGTAGTTTTGAAAGTGAGTCGTAGTAAGTAAAAAATAAAGCCCTCAAACGGCTGTTCTATTTAGCTACCATTTTAAACATGGAGAGCTAATGTTCGTGTTACTTCGGGATCTGAGTCACTCTAGAGTCACGTCTGAGCAGTCAGATCAGCATTCTATACAAATGTCGGAAAAATCGGTATAATATACTAATTACAATACATATATTTTCATATTCGTCCTTTTGAAACGAATTCTCACGTACATCCTTCTGCTCACCACACGTCATCCTTCACGCCGCACTTTCAGCGGGAACGTTATCGAGAACCTGTAGCTTTCATTACACGCGCCAACCGAAAACCAACTCTATCAACATTACACTAAAGCTCAAATTAGTTTGTACTGGCGTATATTAAAGACCCTGTACCACATTTGTTCGAAATTGAACTTTATAGTAGTGAAATACAGTCGTAATTTCCTTGCACTATTACATGCTAAAGCACATCAAGCAGTTGTATGGGAAACTAACATGTAATACAAGGCATATAGAGTTTAATTTTCCCTGTGGTACACAATTGTATGATAAGCAATGACCAGTTACACAGAGCTACCTCGCCCCCTCGGCTTGCGCGTCAAGTGTTCTATAAAGGGGCTTACAGGGTATATATCAGGGGTCATTTTCTCTGGTGGCTTCCTGAAGTCAGATTCTGTATTTAAGACAAAGTCAGTCGGTCCTCGGCCGCCGTCAAGCGAGGACGTAGATGCTGACAGTTTTGGGTTATTTTAATTATAATTATATTTTAATTTTTTTATTCCTGACCAAGATGGGTGACTGCGCACAGGCTATTTAGGGTGAGTATCATACCTATTCATATTTTAGATATTGACGCCATACAAAAATAATTTACTACGTAGAGACGGCATAAAGGTATTGTACAAAATAGCGAATTTTTTGTTAAAAGTTTAAGTTTATACGATTTTGAAGGAAATATTTTGCACTTGTTTCTCATTTAAGATTCATCAAAATCGGTACAGCAGTATTTGAGAAATAAGCAAGTGACGGAGCGAGAATCTAAAGGAAGTTCTTATTTGAATTTCATCAAAATCGGTTTATTAGTTTTTGATGTAATCAGTACATTGTGAAAGCGAACAATTATTTAGCGCATTATGATTTCTTAAAAACGTAAGTACATATTACTTACTTTTATTTTATTTTTATTTTTTCAAACAATTACAGCTTTTCTGTTTAAATTTTTTCTAAGAGTACCTATTTAACGTTTTTAAACTCAAGTCTCCTTTTTAGAAGGTTTTAGAATTTCAATTTAATTTCAACAAGTTTTTAATCCTCAAGATGAAGATTTTTTCGAAAGATCCAATCGTCTTTTCAAGACAATAATTTATGCAAATAAATATTTAGTTAATTTACGAGGCACAAGTTTTCGCTTGATTTAAATTTCACTACTTTTAAGGGTTCCGTACCTCAAAAGGAAAAACGGAACCCTTATAGGATCACTTTGTTGTCTGTCTGTCTGTTCGTCTGTCTGTCAAGAAACCTACAGGGTACTTCCCGTTGACCTAGAATCATGAAATTTGGTAGGTAGGTGGGTCTTATAGCTGGTATTAGGGAAAAAATCTGAAAACCGTGAATTTGTGGTTATATTACACAAAAAAAATTAAATTGTGGTCATAAACTAATAATTAGTATTTTCATATTTCGAAGTAAGATAACTATATCAAGTGGGGTATCATATGAAAGGGCTTTACCTGTGCATTCTAAAACATTTTTTTATTAATTTTTATCCATCATAGTTTTTGATTTATCGTGCAAAATGTCGAAAAAATACGACTGTAGTACGGAACCCTCATTGCGCGAGCCTGACTCGCACTTGGCCGGTTTTTTTTTTAACAAACTTACAAAGATGTAAAAATATTACATAAAAATACATAGAACAATAAAAAAAATCTCCAAAATATAACAGTTTTACCAACTTAAATTTAACCAACTTCCAAATAGGAGGTGATTCTTAACTCGGCCCGGTTTTTTTCAATTTATTAAATTTTTTATGAATGTAGGTACACGATTTTTTCGAGGTTTCTCAACTGATTTGCAAAATTAAAATTAAAAATTTCGTAGAAAAAATTAGTAAGTAATTTAAAAAAACCATAATACATTCGACGATGAGGTATCACATGCAAGAACACGACAAATCACACAATTCTGCGGAATAAATCGCGCGGCGCGAAGAGCTGCCTTACCATAAGCAGAGTGCAACTAAAAGTTAGGAGCATTGAGCCGCGTGTGTGTGGAGCCGGCGCCCGGCGCCCGGCGCCTATAGCGCCCTAAGTGGCTATTATACACGAGAGAGGCAATTAGCGGCTCCACTCGTAGTGCGCTGCATACACACATAGCTCGACTCTTATCTTATTGCTTATGCTCGCAATTTTGTCCGTGTATTCACACAAATTTCAAACCTCTATTTTACATCCTTAGGGGTTGAATTTTTATAAATCCTTACTTAGGGGATGTCTACGTCATATTAATCTGCATGCCAAATTTCAGCCCGATCCGTCCAGTAGTTTGAGCTGTGCGTTGATAGACAGTCAGTCGGCCAGTCAGTCATCTTTATCTACATACAAGAGTAATCAATCAAATTCAATAATGTGCGTGTTGCCAGCTGCAGCGGCAACAACGACATGATGGAACCGAGACGTGCTCGCCAACTCTACCTGAGCTATGTGCGGTTCTCTACGTGATCAAACGAGGAGAACCAGAGTAACTGACATAGCTCAACGTTGTGAAGCTGAAGTGGCAATGGGCAGGGCACGTAGTTCGTACAGCCGATACACGTTGGGGTCCCAAGGTGCTGGAATGGCGACCTCGCACCGGAAGGCGCAGCGTTGGTAGACCCCCCACTAGGTGGACAGACGACATCAAACGAGTCGCGGGGAGCCGCTGGATTCAAGCGGCGCAAGACCGTGGCGTGAAACAATCCTGGAGACCTAGTTATGTCCAGTAGTGGACGTCTGTCGGTTGACGACGATGATGATGATGCATTTAAAAGTAGACATTTTTACAGAAATCTGTTAAACTACAGACACGCGTTTGTACACATTAACTTTCGTTGCTTGATATTCAAATGAGAATGAGACTACGTTTGTATGGAGCGAGTGCCGAGGAGTCCTCTGTGAGCGTTCAAGCCTCGCGGGCGGCTCATTTCCTCCGGCGCCTGTTCCCTCCGACCTCCCTAGTCCCTGCATGTCGCAGAGGAGATTGCGAAGCGACTCCCTCAGCATGAAACTTGTGACTTGCATGCTATGGGAGTCATCATCATAATCATGATCAACCCATCGCCGACTCACTACAGAGCACGGCTCTCCTCTCAGAGTGAAAAGGGTTTGGCCATAGTCTACCACGCTGGCCATGTGCGGATTGGTAGACTTCACACGCCTTTGAGAACACTATGGAGAACTCTCAGGCATGCAAGTTTCCTCACGACGATGTTTTCCTTCACCGTTAAAGCAAGTGATATTTAATTACTTAAAACGCACATAACTCCGAAAAGTTAGAGGTGCGTGCCCGGGATCGAACCCCCGACCTCCGATTAGAAGGCGGACGTCCTAACCAATCGGCTATCACAGCTTATGCTATGGGAGCTATGGGTCACTTTGTTGGAAATACAATCCTGAAAATGTTTTGCAGCCGTCAAGTTGGCAAGTATTCACCACTAGGTGGCGCTCGCGACTTCGTACGCGTGAATGTAGGTTTTAAAAATTCCCTGGGAACTCTTAATTTTTCAGGATTTATCCCGGAAAATCTAAGAAAGAATCTCGAAGTAGCCTATGTCCTTGAGATGTAAGTTAACTCTGTACCAAATTTTATCAAACTCGGTTAAACTGTTGGCTAAAAGCGTGCAGCTAAGAAAAGCTAGCAGACAGACACCCTTTCGCATTTATAATATTAGTATGGATTATTAGAACGTAGACCCTAAAAAGGGATTTACTGACCCTATAGTGTAGGTAAGCCGGGGTGCAACAGCTAGTATCTTGCTCAAAGAATAATTACGTGTGAGGAGTCGAAAGTTAAATAAAATCAAGAATTAATTTGGAAGCGAGCAAGTTCTCGGGTAGAGGGCGGTTTAATCAACTTTAACTTGAGTAATTGTTGAGTTTCAGCGGTTTAATATTAAAGTTAATGTTTTGAGCGAAAAGCGCCACATCTTGACCTCGCCCAAGTTACTAACATTTTTGAGGTTAAAACGTATTTAACTACGTAGTACTTACTACTAAACCTTTTTTTTTCCTTTTAGCTGTTTTAAATGTTGGATTGTCATAAGACTTTATGGACTCTATTTAAATGTTGGATTGTCATAAGACTTTATGGACTCTATTTAAATGTTGGATTGTCATAAGACTTTATGGACTCTATTTAAATGTTGGATTGTCATAAGACTTTATTGACTCTATTTTAAAAACTCTGGTAAAGTTTGTGTCAAAACCGTATTCGCTAATCTCAATCTTATTTTTTGAAAAGTACTCGCAAAGACCGGCCAAGTGAGAGTTAGACTCGCGTACCGATGGTTCCGTAATACAATCGTATTTTTTCGACATTTTGCACGATAAATCAAAAACAGTTATTTATCCATAAAAATAAATAAAAATTCTGTTTTAGTATGTACAGGTAAAACCGTTTTATATGATACCCCAATTGGTATATTAATCTTACTATGAAAGCTGAAAATACTAATTATATGTTCATGGTGCCATTTAATTATTTTTTGTGATGTAACTACAAACTCACGGTTTTCGGATTTATCCCCTTATGTCTGCTAAAGACCTACCTACTTGCCGAATTTCATGATTCTAGGTCAACGGGATGTATCCTATAGGTTTCTTGACAGACAGACAGACCGACAGACAGACGGACAGACAACAAAGTGATCCTATAAGGAGCCGCGGCGGCCGCTTGTTGTGTTTCGTTGTTCGTGTGCGCGCCCGGGGCGCTTGCTGTATCTACTCGCTTTAAGGTGCTAACACATTGACTTGTGTCGGCGCAGGTGCCGGGCGCCATGGGCGCGGCGTCGGGCGGCTGGCGCGCGCGCATCGCCGCGTGCCGCGAGTCGCGCAAGCTCGTGCTCATCATCGTCGCCATCGCGCTGCTGCTCGACAACATGCTGCTCACCACCGTCGGTAAGTGGCCTACCGCCGTCTCCTAACCTGACCGTCAAGTCAACAGTGAATAGGCATCTTGTAGGCGAGCGCGCTCCATCCTTGGCTGCATAAAAAAAAAATTAAAAAAAAAAGGTTGCCAGTAGGTTTTTTTAATAAATAATAATATTTTTTCCAATAGAGATAGTGAGCAAACGAGCAGTCGGGTCATCTGATGTCAAGTGATTACCGTCGCCCGTGAACATTTGCAGCAGCAGAGGAACCGCCGATGCGTTGCCGGCCTGGTCTGGTTGCAGCCAACTGCCAAGTAGTATATAACCTGCACTTGGCTGCAATCACAGCAGACAAGAGATGATGGCGCCTAAGATGGCGCGCGCCTGCGCAGAAGCGCCTTCACTCTCGACTTGAAGGTATCGATATATGAAGGTACATACGGCAGGTATTATATATTAGGCTCGCGCACAACGGACGCTGGAAGAGCGTTCATCGTTACACACTGAGGTAGCGACGAGCGAACCATCGCGCTACCGTCACGTGCGGAGCCGACCACCCGCGCGGAGCCGACCACCCGTGCGGAGCCGACCACCCGTGCGGAGCCGACCACCCGTGCGGAGCCGACCACCCGTGCGGAGCCGGGGCGCGCAGCTAGTCCCCTACACCCACGGATCGACGCAGGATGAATAATGCAGGACATCAGCGGATTGCGGCGTGGGGGGTCGCGGGGGGGGGGCTCATTTACACAATGGAGCCCCTTCTCTGTGCGAACAGACAGACAGCGTTCTTTGTTCCTACTGATTTATTTTATACGTGAAAGTGCATTTACTGTGTTAAAGTGCGGTTACTTGAATGCAGTGGTGTGCGCTGAGCCTTAGGTGAGGGTCGACGCGAACAGGCGGAGTGGACTCGAGTCTTGTTGGTTCTAAACTCAGCTTTATGTGCTACTCTCTAGGTTACCTATTACGGTTCGTGGCATACATGCTACAGTCCGCTGGCAGACAGACAGACAGACAGACAAACTGACGGATGGACGGGCTTAGTAATATTAGGATCCCGTACTCGAAGGTTGCATGCTATTATTAATTTAATTCAGTTTAATTTGCAATAACTTGTAAAATAAAATTATTAAACTTAATAACAATTTAGTACAGATATAACTATCTGCACTTAATGTCGTCAATATCGGTTGAACGGATGGACCGTGAAAGGCTAGCAGACAGACAGACAGACACACTTTCGCATTTATTAGTATTGGTTGAACGTTCATTTCAAAGTAATTACAGTAGGTACTGTAAGACAAGATAAGACAAGATAAGACAAGACAAGACAAGACCGCCCGCCAGTCGCCACAAAGGCGTACTTCTATAAATTTTCTAGTTTCAAACAATAAGTTTGTTGAAGACTTTTCCTTGACTTTTCCTTTTCTATAAGCAAAACAAAGTAATAAAGCAATCTGTCTGAGCTGCGACAGCTCACAGGCCCAGTGCTTAACACGTCCGCCTCCTTGTCGGAGGTCGGGGGTTCGATCCCGGCCACGCACCTCTAACACTTGCTTTAACGGTGAAGCAAAACATCATGAGGAAACCTGCATGCTTGAGAGTTCTCCATAATATTCTCAAAGCTGTGTGAAGTTCGCCAATCCGCATTTTGCTAAGCGTAGTAGTCTATGGCCAAAACCCTTCTCGCTCTGAGAGGAGATCCCGTGCTCTGTAGTGAGCCGGCGATGCGTTGATCATGATGCAGGAATCAAGAGAACTTAGGGCGTTTGTGCACTCATCCGTGAAATCACGGATTCCGTACAAAAGTCATCGAATAAGTACGTATTTGTATGACGGCCACTTGGAAGGATCACGAACCGAATACACGCGTGTGTCTGTCTGTCTGATAGCCTTTCACGGCCCGTCTGTTCAACCGATTTTGACGAAATATGGAACAGAGATAGATAGCTTGCATCCTGGGAAAGGACATAGGCTACTTTTTATCCCGCAAAATCAAAGAGTTCCCACGGGATTTTTAAAAAACGCGGATGAAGTCGCGGGCATCAGCTAGTTTTAAATAAACGTTTTTCTTCGCCTTTCTCATAACACACGAGTGAAACCGAACACAGTGCATATTAAAAACCGTTTCTTGACAGACCGACAGTCAGACAGACAGACAGACAACAAAGTGATCCTTTAAGGGTTTCGTTTTTCCTTTTGAGGTACGGAATCCTAAAAAGAACCTTACTGCTAGCTAACAGCAAAGCGACAGATTACCTACCGAGTGGTTTAAAGTTAACAGTCTAAAGTGAACAGTTTAAAGTGAACAGTTTAAAGTGAACAGTTTAAAGTGAACAGTTTAAAGTGAACAGTTTAAAGTGAACAGTTTAAAGTGAACAGTTTAAAGTGAACAGTTTAAAGTAATAACCTCTCTGCTGGCAAGTCGGTTAGCGCGCGACCTCGCCGCAGGTCACATGACCTCGCCGCAGGTCACATGACCTCGCCGCAGGTCACATGACCTCATCAGGAGTCCCGTAGTGATGTTACATGTCGATACATTTTGTCGATAACGATTTTATAATTTCTAAACATCCTCTGGTCTGGTCTGGTGGGAGGCTTCGGCCGTGCCTAGTTACCGCCCTACTGGCAAAGTCGTGCCACCAAACGACTTAGCGTCCCGGTACGATGCCGTGTCGAAACCAAAGGAGTGTGGGTTTAATAAATCTATAGGTTTCTTGACAGACGGACAACCAAGGGTCCTTTTTTCCTTTTGAGATACGGAACCCTAAAAATAATTAACATGATAGGCATGAATGATTATTATCGACAAACAAGTGACGTCACTAGCCAGCAGCGCGAGCGGTAGCGTGGCGCGGCGGCGCACTACCAATTAGATTATTCGCAGAAATCACATAGAAGTGGGAAGCTTCTAACTCAGTTAGCTCTCGCTTCAGTAGCACCTAGTATACCTAGTATACCTAGTATACCTAGTATACCTAGTATACCTAGCTGCTAGATAGTGTAGTACTGAGTGCTTGTGACGTTGCCTCGTCCGTCCGTCGGTCTGACCTTCTACACTGTTGTTCTACACTGTTGTTCTACACTGTTGTTCTACACTGTTGTTCTACACTGTTGTTCTACACTGTTGTTGTACGAGTCGAGAACAACAGTAACTGTCTTCTTTATTCTTATCAATTCCTGGTACTTTTTGGGCGACTTTTCATACATTTTGACCAAAAAGTTACCGATATTGGATTTGAAGATCTAGGATGTGTCCTTTATCTATTTTGCAAATTGTTAGTCGGCAATTTGAGATTTTTTTTACTGGTACATAAACAATATACATCTTCATATGAATTAAAAGTTTGTTTCTTCTATTAATTTTTTATTGATTCCTCGCAATTGGAAGAAAAGTACTATACAATTCTCGGCCGAAATTAGCGATTACCAACAAGTTTAGTTTTAATCACTTGAGAAGTCCTCGGCTTCGCCTCGGCCTTCCAATATACCATATACTCGGCCAGTAATCGCTATATTTCAGACCTGGAATGTAATGTACTATTATCAATCGAGATCAACCCATTGCCATAGTCTGCCACGCTAGCCCAGTGCGGATTGGCAGACTTCACACACCTTTGAGAACATTATGGAGAACTCTCAGGCATGCAGGTTTCCTCACGATGTTTTCCTTCACCGTTAAAGCGAGTGACGCTTATTTAATTTCTTAAAACGCACACAACTCCGAAACGTTAAAAGTACGTACCCGGGCTCGAACCCCCGACCTCTCAAATAGAAGATCATAATCACTAGTGTGCCGCCGCTGCCACAATAGAATCAGCGTGCAGCAACGCCGTATGTGGGTCTCGCAGTCGTTAGCAGTATCTGCCGCATGAGCGGCAACGGAGGAAGCACTCGCTAGTCGCTAGTCGCTAGTCGCTAGTCGCTAGTCGCTAGTCGCTAGTCGCTACAGAACAAGGAGACTGTAGTCTCGTGCCAAATGTCTCGTCAATGGTGAAATAGCTTTTCTGAAGTTCGTGTCTCGTCTCTTTATCTTTTCTCTTATAAGTGAAAGTATTTCGTTAAACTGTTCTCTGCTGACTCGAAAATAATTTTTGAAATATTAATCTCGCAAATCGCAGAACATTCGAAGTAAATCGCCTTTCGTAGGGCTCTCTCTGATAGGTTGCTCATCCGCATCCGAAGTCTTGCTTGACGACGCTTGTATTTCTTATTATAATTGTAGAGTAGCAAGCGTTTACTTATTGTAAATAGAAAGTTATCTTCACTGGAATGGTCCGACATGATACACCACGGAGCCCCTGGGAGCCCCTGGGAGCCCCTGGGAGCTCCTGGCGCTCCACATGCTCGCCGCCAGTGGATCGCTCCGCGTAGCGCGCTGCCAATGGAAGACAAAAATCAGTTTTGGGTGACACTCTTTCTTAGTGGAAGGCAAGGGCTCTGTCCCGCTCAACCACTTCCCGCTCATTACCCTTTTGCAGTGGAAGGCGGGCATTACTATGGAGGTCCCAGGACCGTGGGAGGTAATGACGTACCATCCTACTGCGGTACCGCGTCACCTCGGCTCGCGGAACTGGCGTGTGACGTTGCACACTGCGACACATGACTCCTATCTTAACTTAAGTCGCTATCTAAACCAACATTTAAATTAAAGGTAATAGAACAAGAGCCAGCGCGTGCCAGACCTTCGATATTTCATAAAAGCTGAAAGTTTATTGCCTATTGTCCCCAACACTGGGAGGGAGTTAGTTTGGGTCGCGGCGCCTTTGGGAGATAACAGGTAATTAAGGTGTAAAAAATCTTACCTCAAACTATAAACTCAACTTTTTTATATTTTCTTCAGTATAGTATTAGAAATCACTTAAACTTCAGAAATCCTTTTAGAAATCACCTTAAAGTTTCAAAGTTTAAGGGTGTCTGGTAGGGGGTTGCCACGACACAGTCTCTATAAATCGATATCATAAAGTCCATCACCGTCCAGCTTGGCAACTGGCAATGCTTCCAGTTTGATTAGCACCTTGCTCTGGGACTACCAGGGGCGGACTGTTCAACCACCTGAGGGGAAATATTAATTTTGAAGATGTTAGATTTAAGTTAAATCGCGATTTAATGATAGCGCCAAATGGAGCTATTAACCGCAATGAAGACTCGTAATTTTTTTCAGACTTCATGGTCCCAGGGTCCCTAGTCCTACAGCCAATGATCTCTAGATAAGAAAGGCATACTGCCGCCGCTTGCCGTTTCCAGCTGTTTCTGCTGCGGCTCCCGGTCTCGATGCTGTCTCCTTGATATGACACGGGGCCAATGTGTCTACGCACGTCTCGTCCTACATTAGGGCACGTCCCCGTTTTCAGGGAACCTCTATATTATAATACTAATTAATAACTAGCACTAATACTATATTATAGATCAAGGTCTGAAATAAACAAATGTTTTACTTATTTTCATTGTTATTTTGAGTCTACATTAGGTAACGCTACTCGTTGTTGCAGTGCCGATCATCCCGGAGTTCCTGTACGACATCCGCCACCCCGACGAGCCGCTGTCCATGTCCCTGGAGGAGCTCACCACGCCCGCCCCCCCGCCCACCCCCTACTGCCCCTGCCTCAACCGGACCAGCCCCGTCGCCGACAACTACACCCAGCGTGAGTACAGGTCACCAGCGACATCCGCCACCCCGACGAGCCGCTGTCCATGTCCCTGGAGGAGCTCACCACGCCCGCCCCCCCGCCCACCCCCTACTGCCCCTGCCTCAACCGGACCAGCCCCGTCGCCGACAACTACACCCAGCGTGAGTACAGGTCACCAGCGACATCCGCCACCCCGACGAGCCGCTGTCCATGTCCCTGGAGGAGCTCACCACGCCCGCCCCCCCGCCCACCCCCTACTGCCCCTGCCTCAACCGGACCAGCCCCGTCGCCGACAACTACACCCAGCGTGAGTACAGGTCACCAGCGACATCCGCCACCCCGACGAGCCGCTGTCCATGTCCCTGGAGGAGCTCACCACGCCCGCCCCCCCGCCCACCCCCTACTGCCCCTGCCTCAACCGGACCAGCCCCGTCGCCGACAACTACACCCAGCGTGAGTACAGGTCACCAGCGACATCCGCCACCCCGACGAGCCGCTGTCCATGTCCCTGGAGGAGCTCACCACGCCCCCCCCGCCCCCCCCCTACTGCCCCTGCCTCAACCGGACCAGCCCCGTCGCCGACAACTACACCCAGCGTGAGTACAGGTCACCAGCGACATCCGCCACCCCGACGAGCCGCTGTCCATGTCCCTGGAGGAGCTCACCACGCCCGCCCCCCCGCCCACCCCCTACTGCCCCTGCCTCAACCGGACCAGCCCCGTCGCCGACAACTACACCCAGCGTGAGTACAGGTCACCAGCGACATCCGCCACCCCGACGAGCCGCTGTCCATGTCCCTGGAGGAGCTCACCACGCCCGCCCCCCCGCCCACCCCCTACTGCCCCTGCCTCAACCGGACCAGCCCCGTCGCCGACAACTACACCCAGCGTGAGTACAGGTCACCAGCGACATCCGCCACCCCGACGAGCCGCTGTCCATGTCCCTGGAGGAGCTCACCACGCCCGCCCCCCCGCCCACCCCCTACTGCCCCTGCCTCAACCGGACCAGCCCCGTCGCCGACAACTACACCCAGCGTGAGTACAGGTCACCAGCGACATCCGCCACCCCGACGAGCCGCTGTCCATGTCCCTGGAGGAGCTCACCACGCCCGCCCCCCCGCCCACCCCCTACTGCCCCTGCCTCAACCGGACCAGCCCCGTCGCCGACAACTACACCCAGCGTGAGTACAGGTCACCAGCGACATCCGCCACCCCGACGAGCCGCTGTCCATGTCCCTGGAGGAGCTCACCACGCCCGCCCCCCCGCCCACCCCCTACTGCCCCTGCCTCAACCGGACCAGCCCCGTCGCCGACAACTACACCCAGCGTGAGTACAGGTCACCAGCGACATCCGCCACCCCGACGAGCCGCTGTCCATGTCCCTGGAGGAGCTCACCACGCCCGCCCCCCCGCCCACCCCCTACTGCCCCTGCCTCAACCGGACCAGCCCCGTCGCCGACAACTACACCCAGCGTGAGTACAGGTCACCAGCGACATCCACCACCCCGACGAGCCGCTGTCCATGTCCCTGGAGGAGCTCACCACGCCCGCCCCCCCGCCCACCCCCTACTGCCCCTGCCTCAACCGGACCAGCCCCGTCGCCGACAACTACACCCAGCGTGAGTACAGGTCACCAGCGACATCCGCCACCCCGACGAGCCGCTGTCCATGTCCCTGGAGGAGCTCACCACGCCCGCCCCCCCCCCCCCCCCCTACTGCCCCTGCCTCAACCGGACCAGCCCCGTCGCCGACAACTACACCCAGCGTGAGTACAGGTCACCAGCGACATCCGCCACCCCGACGAGCCGCTGTCCATGTCCCTGGAGGAGCTCACCACGCCCGCCCCCCCGCCCACCCCCTACTGCCCCTGCCTCAACCGGACCAGCCCCGTCGCCGACAACTACACCCAGCGTGAGTACAGGTCACCAGCGACATCCGCCACCCCGACGAGCCGCTGTCCATGTCCCTGGAGGAGCTCACCACGCCCCCCCCCCCGCCCACCCCCTACTGCCCCTGCCTCAACCGGACCAGCCCCGTCGCCGACAACTACACCCAGCGTGAGTACAGGTCACCAGCGACATCCGCCACCCCGACGAGCCGCTGTCCATGTCCCTGGAGGAGCTCACCACGCCCGCCCCCCCGCCCACCCCCTACTGCCCCTGCCTCAACCGGACCAGCCCCGTCGCCGACAACTACACCCAGCGTGAGTACAGGTCACCAGCGACATCCGCCACCCCGACGAGCCGCTGTCCATGTCCCTGGAGGAGCTCACCACGCCCGCCCCCCCACCCACCCCCTACTGCCCCTGCCTCAACCGGACCAGCCCCGTCGCCGACAACTACACCCAGCGTGAGTACAGGTCACCAGCGACATCCGCCACCCCGACGAGCCGCTGTCCATGTCCCTGGAGGAGCTCACCACGCCCGAACCCCCGCCCACCCCCTACTGCCCCTGCCTCAACCGGACCAGCCCCGTCGCCGACAACTACACCCAGCGTGAGTACAGGTCACCAGCGACATCCGCCACCCCGACGAGCCGCTGTCCATGTCCCTGGAGGAGCTCACCACGCCCGCCCCCCCGCCCACCCCCTACTGCCCCTGCCTCAACCGGACCAGCCCCGTCGCCGACAACTACACCCAGCGTGAGTACAGGTCACCAGCGACATCCGCCACCCCGACGAGCCGCTGTCCATGTCCCTGGAGGAGCTCACCACGCCCGCCCCCCCGCCCACCCCCTATTGCCCCTGCCTCAACCGGACCAGCCCCGTCGCCGACAACTACACCCAGCGTGAGTACAGGTCACCAGCGACATCCACCACCCCGACGAGCCGCTGTCCATGTCCCTGGAGGAGCTCACCACGCCCGCCCCCCCGCCCACCCCCTACTGCCCCTGCCTCAACCGGACCAGCCCCGTCGCCGACAACTACACCCAGCGTGAGTACAGGTCACCAGCGACATCCGCCACCCCGACGAGCCGCTGTCCATGTCCCTGGAGGAGCTCACCACGCCCGCCCCCCCGCCCACCCCCTACTGCCCCTGCCTCAACCGGACCAGCCCCGTCGCCGACAACTACACCCAGCGTGAGTACAGGTCACCAGCGACATCCGCCACCCCGACGAGCCGCTGTCCATGTCCCTGGAGGAGCTCACCACGCCCGCCCCCCCGCCCACCCCCTACTGCCCCTGCCTCAACCGGACCAGCCCCGTCGCCGACAACTACACCCAGCGTGAGTACAGGTCACCAGCGACATCCGCCACCCCGACGAGCCGCTGTCCATGTCCCTGGAGGAGCTCACCACGCCCGCCCCCCCGCCCACCCCCTACTGCCCCTGCCTCAACCGGACCAGCCCCGTCGCCGACAACTACACCCAGCGTGAGTACAGGTCACCAGCGACATCCGCCACCCCGACGAGCCGCTGTCCATGTCCCTGGAGGAGCTCACCACGCCCCCCCCCCCGCCCACCCCCTACTGCCCCTGCCTCAACCGGACCAGCCCCGTCGCCGACAACTACACCCAGCGTGAGTACAGGTCACCAGCGACATCCGCCACCCCGACGAGCCGCTGTCCATGTCCCTGGAGGAGCTCACCACGCCCCCCCCCCCGCCCACCCCCTACTGCCCCTGCCTCAACCGGACCAGCCCCGTCGCCGACAACTACACCCAGCGTGAGTACAGGTCACCAGCGACATCCGCCACCCCGACGAGCCGCTGTCCATGTCCCTGGAGGAGCTCACCACGCCCGCCCCCCCGCCCACCCCCTACTGCCCCTGCCTCAACCGGACCAGCCCCGTCGCCGACAACTACACCCAGCGTGAGTACAGGTCACCAGCGACATCCGCCACCCCGACGAGCCGCTGTCCATGTCCCTGGAGGAGCTCACCACGCCCCCCCCCCCGCCCACCCCCTACTGCCCCTGCCTCAACCGGACCAGCCCCGTCGCCGACAACTACACCCAGCGTGAGTACAGGTCACCAGCGACATCCGCCACCCCGACGAGCCGCTGTCCATGTCCCTGGAGGAGCTCACCACGCCCGCCCCCCCGCCCACCCCCTACTGCCCCTGCCTCAACCGGACCAGCCCCGTCGCCGACAACTACACCCAGCGTGAGTACAGGTCACCAGCGACATCCGCCACCCCGACGAGCCGCTGACCATGTCCCTGGAGGAGCTCACCACGCCCGCCCCCCCGCCCACCCCCTACTGCCCCTGCCTCAACCGGACCAGCCCCGTCGCCGACAACTACACCCAGCGTGAGTACAGGTCACCAGCGACATCCGCCACCCCGACGAGCCGCTGTCCATGTCCCTGGAGGAGCTCACCACGCCCGCCCCCCCGCCCACCCCCTACTGCCCCTGCCTCAACCGGACCAGCCCCGTCGCCGACAACTACACCCAGCGTGAGTACAGGTCACCAGCGACATCCGCCACCCCGACGAGCCGCTGTCCATGTCCCTGGAGGAGCTCACCACGCCCGCCCCCCCGCCCACCCCCTACTGCCCCTGCCTCAACCGGACCAGCCCCGTCGCCGACAACTACACCCAGCGTGAGTACAGGTCACCAGCGACATCCGCCACCCCGACGAGCCGCTGTCCATGTCCCTGGAGGAGCTCACCACGCCCGCCCCCCCGCCCACCCCCTACTGCCCCTGCCTCAACCGGACCAGCCCCGTCGCCGACAACTACACCCAGCGTGAGTACAGGTCACCAGCGACATCCGCCACCCCGACGAGCCGCTGTCCATGTCCCTGGAGGAGCTCACCACGCCCGCCCCCCCGCCCACCCCCTACTGCCCCTGCCTCAACCGGACCAGCCCCGTCGCCGACAACTACACCCAGCGTGAGTACAGGTCACCGGCGACATCCGCCACCCCGACGAGCCGCTGTCCATGTCCCTGGAGGAGCTCACCACGCCCGCCCCCCCGCCCACCCCCTACTGCCCCTGCCTCAACCGGACCAGCCCCGTCGCCGACAACTACACCCAGCGTGAGTACAGGTCACCAGGGGAACCACGCGGAGGTGTCGGACAGGCCGCCATGTGGAGGTGTCGGACAGGTCGCCATGTGGAGGTGTCGGACAGGCCGCCATGTGGAGGTGTCGGACAGGCCGCCATGTGGAGGTGTCGGACAGGCCGCCATGTGGAGGTGTCGGACAGGCCGCCATGTGGAGGTGTCGGACAGGCCGCCATGTGGAGGTGTCGGACAGGCCGCCATGTGGAGGTGTCGGACAGGCCGCCATGTGGAGGTGTCGGACAGGCCGCCATGTGGAGGTGTCGGACAGGCCGCCATGTGGAGGTGTCGGACAGGCCGCCATGTGGAGGTGTCGGACAGGCCGCCATGTGGAGGTGTCGGACAGGCCGCCATGTGGAGGTGTCGGACAGGCCGCCATGTGGAGGTGTCGGACAGGCCGCCATGTGGAGGTGTCGGACAGGCCGCCATGTGGAGGTGTCGGACAGGCCGCCATGTGGAGGTGTCGGACAGGCCGCCATGTGGAGGTGTCGGACAGGCCGCCATGTGGAGGTGTCGGACAGGCCGCCATGTGGAGGTGTCGGACAGGCCGCCATGTGGAGGTGTCGGACAGGCCGCCATGTGGAGGTGTCGGACAGGCCGCCATGTGGAGGTGTCGGACAGGCCGCCATGTGGAGGTGTCGGACAGGCCGCCATGTGGAGGTGTCGGACAGGCCGCCATGTGGAGGTGTCGGACAGGCCGCCATGTGGAGGTGTCGGACAGGCCGCCATGTGGAGGTGTCGGACAGGCCGCCATGTGGAGGTGTCGGACAGGCCGCCATGTGGAGGTGTCGGACAGGCCGCCATGTGGAGGTGTCGGACAGGCCGCCATGTGGAGGTGTCGGACAGGCCGCCATGTGGAGGTGTCGGACAGGCCGCCATGTGGAGGTGTCGGACAGGCCGCCATGTGGAGGTGTCGGACAGGCCGCCATGTGGAGGTGTCGGACAGGCCGCCATGTGGAGGTGTCGGACAGGCCGCCATGTGGAGGTGTCGGACAGGCCGCCATGTGGAGGTGTCGGACAGGCCGCCATGTGGAGGTGTCGGACAGGCCGCCATGTGGAGGTGTCGGACAGGCCGCCATGTGGAGGTGTCGGACAGGCCGCCATGTGGAGGTGTCGGACAGGCCGCCATGTGGAGGTGTCGGACAGGCCGCCATGTGGAGGTGTCGGACAGGCCGCCATGTGGAGGTGTCGGACAGGCCGCCATGTGGAGGTGTCGGACAGGCCGCCATGTGGAGGTGTCGGACAGGCCGCCATGTGGAGGTGTCGGACAGGCCGCCATGTGGAGGTGTCGGACAGGCCGCCATGTGGAGGTGTCGGACAGGCCGCCATGTGGAGGTGTCGGACAGGCCGCCATGTGGAGGTGTCGGACAGGCCGCCATGTGGAGGTGTCGGACAGGCCGCCATGTGGAGGTGTCGGACAGGCCGCCATGTGGAGGTGTCGGACAGGCCGCCATGTGGAGGTGTCGGACAGGCCGCCATGTGGAGGTGTCGGACAGGCCGCCATGTGGAGGTGTCGGACAGGCCGCCATGTGGAGGTGTCGGACAGGCCGCCATGTGGAGGTGTCGGACAGGCCGCCATGTGGAGGTGTCGGACAGGCCGCCATGTGGAGGTGTCGGACAGGCCGCCATGTGGAGGTGTCGGACAGGCCGCCATGTGGAGGTGTCGGACAGGCCGCCATGTGGAGGTGTCGGACAGGCCGCCATGTGGAGGTGTCGGACAGGCCGCCATGTGGAGGTGTCGGACAGGCCGCCATGTGGAGGTGTCGGACAGGCCGCCATGTGGAGGTGTCGGACAGGCCGCCATGTGGAGGTGTCGGACAGGCCGCCATGTGGAGGTGTCGGACAGGCCGCCATGTGGAGGTGTCGGACAGGCCGCCATGTGGAGGTGTCGGACAGGCCGCCATGTGGAGGTGTCGGACAGGCCGCCATGTGGAGGTGTCGGACAGGCCGCCATGTGGAGGTGTCGGACAGGCCGCCATGTGGAGGTGTCGGACAGGCCGCCATGTGGAGGTGTCGGACAGGCCGCCATGTGGAGGTGTCGGACAGGCCGCCATGTGGAGGTGTCGGACAGGCCGCCATGTGGAGGTGTCGGACAGGCCGCCATGTGGAGGTGTCGGACAGGCCGCCATGTGGAGGTGTCGGACAGGCCGCCATGTGGAGGTGTCGGACAGGCCGCCATGTGGAGGTGTCGGACAGGCCGCCATGTGGAGGTGTCGGACAGGCCGCCATGTGGAGGTGTCGGACAGGCCGCCATGTGGAGGTGTCGGACAGGCCGCCATGTGGAGGTGTCGGACAGGCCGCCATGTGGAGGTGTCGGACAGGCCGCCATGTGGAGGTGTCGGACAGGCCGCCATGTGGAGGTGTCGGACAGGCCGCCATGTGGAGGTGTCGGACAGGCCGCCATGTGGAGGTGTCGGACAGGCCGCCATGTGGAGGTGTCGGACAGGCCGCCATGTGGAGGTGTCGGACAGGCCGCCATGTGGAGGTGTCGGACAGGCCGCCATGTGGAGGTGTCGGACAGGCCGCCATGTGGAGGTGTCGGACAGGCCGCCATGTGGAGGTGTCGGACAGGCCGCCATGTGGAGGTGTCGGACAGGCCGCCATGTGGAGGTGTCGGACAGGCCGCCATGTGGAGGTGTCGGACAGGCCGCCATGTGGAGGTGTCGGACAGGCCGCCATGTGGAGGTGTCGGACAGGCCGCCATGTGGAGGTGTCGGACAGGCCGCCATGTGGAGGTGTCGGACAGGCCGCCATGTGGAGGTGTCGGACAGGCCGCCATGTGGAGGTGTCGGACAGGCCGCCATGTGGAGGTGTCGGACAGGCCGCCATGTGGAGGTGTCGGACAGGCCGCCATGTGGAGGTGTCGGACAGGCCGCCATGTGGAGGTGTCGGACAGGCCGCCATGTGGAGGTGTCGGACAGGCCGCCATGTGGAGGTGTCGGACAGGCCGCCATGTGGAGGTGTCGGACAGGCCGCCATGTGGAGGTGTCGGACAGGCCGCCATGTGGAGGTGTCGGACAGGCCGCCATGTGGAGGTGTCGGACAGGCCGCCATGTGGAGGTGTCGGACAGGCCGCCATGTGGAGGTGTCGGACAGGCCGCCATGTGGAGGTGTCGGACAGGCCGCCATGTGGAGGTGTCGGACAGGCCGCCATGTGGAGGTGTCGGACAGGCCGCCATGTGGAGGTGTCGGACAGGCCGCCATGTGGAGGTGTCGGACAGGCCGCCATGTGGAGGTGTCGGACAGGCCGCCATGTGGAGGTGTCGGACAGGCCGCCATGTGGAGGTGTCGGACAGGCCGCCATGTGGAGGTGTCGGACAGGCCGCCATGTGGAGGTGTCGGACAGGCCGCCATGTGGAGGTGTCGGACAGGCCGCCATGTGGAGGTGTCGGACAGGCCGCCATGTGGAGGTGTCGGACAGGCCGCCATGTGGAGGTGTCGGACAGGCCGCCATGTGGAGGTGTCGGACAGGCCGCCATGTGGAGGTGTCGGACAGGCCGCCATGTGGAGGTGTCGGACAGGCCGCCATGTGGAGGTGTCGGACAGGCCGCCATGTGGAGGTGTCGGACAGGCCGCCATGTGGAGGTGTCGGACAGGCCGCCATGTGGAGGTGTCGGACAGGCCGCCATGTGGAGGTGTCGGACAGGCCGCCATGTGGAGGTGTCGGACAGGCCGCCATGTGGAGGTGTCGGACAGGCCGCCATGTGGAGGTGTCGGACAGGCCGCCATGTGGAGGTGTCGGACAGGCCGCCATGTGGAGGTGTCGGACAGGCCGCCATGTGGAGGTGTCGGACAGGCCGCCATGTGGAGGTGTCGGACAGGCCGCCATGTGGAGGTGTCGGACAGGCCGCCATGTGGAGGTGTCGAGCCACTGTCTCTATCACTCTCCAGCAGAGGACGTCGTTACGATCACGGGTTACTGTAACATTTGGCGCCCCGGGCGCCAATAAGGTTGGCGACCCGAAATAATTCGCTTTTCTTATTTCGGTGCGTACGATTTTTAAAAATATAATGGGAATTCTTTGATTCTCCGAAATAAAAAGTAGCCTATGTCATTCTCCAAGTATACCCATGCAAACAACCACGTTGCTCTATTGCGACTTGATTGAAAGAAAAACCAACAAATATATTTTTTTTTAACTTTCGCATTTATAACATGGTTAGTGATTCTAAATTAGATTTAACACCTTAGTAGTAAAGTTGTTGGAGATCATTCTCGGAGCGCCACTATTTGGAAGACTTCTAAATTCAAGCAAGAGGCAGCTTGAGCCGGGGCCCTCCGGGGCTGGGGCCTCATTGCCCCCAGCCCAGGGCAAATACACCCCTGGTCATACTGTAGCTAGATGTCATACTTTGGGCACAGCTGTTCGTGACCAGAGAACTTGTACAAAACGTTGACGTCACTGGCAGGCGTCAAATCCACCAACATTTGACGCATGTAGCCCTATTTTTTTAGATTTCACTTGATACTAGCTCTATGAGATTTCACATCACCAATCACCATAGCCACATACCTACCGTCGATTCAGAAACAAACCGAGAGCTGCGTCACTCTAGTTCACTCTGGCGACACCTGTTTGTGAGTGAGCGGCGCGCGGCGGAGACGCAGCGGAACACGATCCGCGTCAATTGCGATACAATTGCATTAGCACCTTTCCATTCCGTTCATTTCCGAAACGAATATCGTTTTCCAAGGGACAACTTTCTATTTCATCTTCATTTCTATTTAATCAACCCACCGCCGGCTCACTACTGAGCACGGGTCTCCTGTCAGAAAGGTTTAGCTGTCCACCACGCTGGCCAAGCGTGGATTGGTAGGCTTCACACACCTTTGAGAACATTATGGAGAACTCTCAGGCGTGCGGGTTTCCTCACCATGTTTTCCTTCACCGTTAAGTTCAAGTGATGTTTTAGTCAAATTAAGTTGGTACTCAATTTCAATAAGTCATTTGACTTTGTCGATGTCATTCAAGTGCCAAAAGTGCCTTGTCGTACTGTAGGCTATTCATAGGCTACCTAGCGTCAAATATACTAACATTTGACGCCTGCCAGTGATGTGGAAGCCTCGATGTTGTTTTTACAAGTTCCCTAACTGTGGCGAACTGCGACAAGTCACGCAAAATATTATCGTTCAAGGCGAAGGACACGTGCTCGTCACTTGCCGCCATTACCGCCAACTCGCCGACGTGTGAGATCTGCGCACGCGCAGCTCGCAGCTCTATATATTATACCTACACAAGCATTGATCTGGGCAGGAACTAAAATCTACATTACACCTCTAAGTATTAGCATTTCCTTGTTATTTGAACACGATCCTAATATAACCGGACTATTTAACGGCCTTGGAATCATTTGACGCACCAGTTTTTAAACTTCTCTATTGTAGGTAGGTCTATACTATATCTATTAACCTCTATCATATCTGAATCAACTTAAATATTACTTATATTTTATTCAAGAGTTAAATTTAAAAACTGTTATTGTAAAGATCCAATAAAGACTCCAATTTCATTAAAGTATTAGTAAACTAAAAGTAAACTAAAAGGAAAGTAAAATATATCATTGTACACCATTAGAAGATACTTGGAGTTTCTCTACGTGATAAAATCAGAATTCAGACATGAGGAGATCCGTAGGAGAACCACAGTAACCGACATAGCTCAACGTTGCGAAGCTGAAGTGGCAATGGGCAGGGCACAGAGTTCGGAAAACCAATAGACGTTGAGGTCCGGATGAACATGGACGGACGACATAGACGGAGGACGGACGACATATCAGACGAGTCGCAGGGAGCCGCTGGACGGCGGCGGCGCAAGACCGTGGCGTGTGGAAATCCCTACAAGACCTATATCCAGCCGTGGACGTCTATCGGTTGATGATGATAATGATTATCGTTGCAGTGAATTTGACCTCCAAGAGAGAAGAGCGTCACAAGGAGTTGATCCACGAGACGGTGGCGGTGGGCATCATGTTCGCGAGCAAGGCCATCGTGCAGCTCATAGCGAACCCCTTCGTCGGACCCCTGACGCACAGGTACCTAGTGTAGTGCACGACAGCTCGAGATGACAATCAGGGCGGGGACGGCCCCGCACACCAACCTCACACCCCGATTTTGCCTTCTTTTCGTGAGAAAAATCCATCATGGATACCATCGGCCACGGGCGAGCACTGTGGTTATGTGGTACTCCTACCGACTAACAACCTCACGAAGTTCCATCCCACCGCTACCGACGGAGCACAGGGGACCGACAACTCCTCGTCACTCGCCGCCGCAGCAGACCCACCTTGGGGCTCGCGGGGAGAGACATTCCCTCTCCACCTCGCCTCCAGGGAGGTCCTGTGGATGATGGACGGGGCGATCCGTCGCTCACAGGATGATTTTGGTTGGCGTGCTGTGGTTCCGACATGCCTCTAACGGTGTTTAGGGGCACGTAGGAGGTTTATAATCGGTAGGAGTCCGACATGACCACTGCGCTCCCCCATGGCCGGTGGTATCATGGATTTTCCTCACAAAAAAGGCAAAAAGAATTGCCCGTGGTTTTTTTTAATTTTTTTTATTTAGACAAAACGAAAAGTGAACAATTTACACCACACTTTTAGACCAAAGCACTAGATAAAAGGATTGATCAGTAGACTTCACGATCGGACCACGAGTAGGGAATAAACGGATCATGCCCGCGTGGAATGGTACGAAGAATACTGGCAGCATTTCCGCGCTGGACAGCCAAGCTGATCCGTTGCGCAAAATATAAGCCTGCCTTTCTGTCACCAGACGAGGCAACTAATGGTGTGTTATATCGATGTCCAGCTGTGTTGGTGTAACGCAGTACTCTGTTGCAGGATCGGGTACAGCGTGCCAATGTTCACCGGCTTCATCCTGATGTTCCTCTCCACTCTCAGTAAGTCTCTGCAGTAGTCGGCAGGAAATATTGTACATCGGCCTTTAGAGAGAGATAGGGGTTTCGTAGAACGTTGTCTCTCTCGTTGAGGCCGACGAAGTGTCACATAGGTATGAGTAGCAGACACACCGCTCTACGAAGCCGAAATCTCGATGTACAATATTTGTTGCCGGCTCCTGTTCTTGCATTTGCTCGTATCCGTCAGTGTCTTCTGCGGAACCAAGTTTGGCAGATTCTCTATGTGAAGCCATCTCTTGTAACTTCGGGTGAGTAAGCCTACAACCACCCCCTTATATCGTCCAACCACTTGCGTGTTTTGCCTGCGAAGGTACTCCCTTCCAATGCTAACCTTAAGGCAGAATTGGGTCACTTTCTGTACATATGTATTCTTACCGAGTTTCTCGTTGGTTCTCCTCGGTAGGAACTGGGAGTGGCTCCAACCCAATAATATATTATTTTCACACTTTAAAAGCATTTGTAAAAGTTTATTTAAATAAAAATGATGTTCGATGGTGGACCTCTCTTTGTTGTGGATGTAGTCTATGCTTGGTACCTACAATAATATTCCACCATTCGCAGTTCCTGAATCACTTCAGCTAAGGAGTGCTGTACATCATCAGGGTTGAGGAGTTGGGTCTTGGAGACCAATCGTGAACTCCAAGACTTCCAAGGCAGTGTAAATCTGCACGAAACGATTTTGCTCTACGTTTCTGATAGGATGCTACGCTAAGGTGTGAGATGCCCTTCCGGCGTCCATGATTTCTGCCACGTATAACCTAAATACCTTCAAGGCAAAAGTGAATAGGCATTTTCTAGGCAAGCATGCTCTGACCTAGACCTCATCATTGCTTTTTTCTTAACCATGATTGTCGTCAAGCGTTTTTTGCAAGGTTGCAATAAAAAGCCCACATATTTCTTATTGATGTTTTTATGCACATCATCATCGTCAAACGATAGACGTCCACTGGTCATAGGTCTCTTGCACGCACTTCCACACAACACGGGTTTGGCCGCCGCCATCCAGCGGCTCCCGCAGACTCCTTTGATGTCATCTATCCACCTAGATTTTCAATGCCTTCCAGTGTAAGGTCACCATTTCCAGCACCTTGGAACCCCAATGTCTACCGGTTTTTGGAACTATGTGCTCTGCCTGTGCCACTTCAGCTTCGCAAGCCAACATTATACTATAGGACAATGTATTGTGTTGGCAGTCTTCGCGTTCGGCAGGTCATACAGCGTGCTGTTCGTGGCGCGCGCGCTGCAGGGCATCGGCTCCTCCTGCTCCTCTGTGTCGGGGATGGGCATGCTGGCGGAGCGGTACCCGGACGACAAGGTGAGTAGTTGAAATTATACCCTGTAACGTTGACGCATTGGCGAGTGGCGGGTGCTCGCGATTGGTTGATCGATCGACGCGGGTGCACGCCATTGGTTGATAAGCCAACCGTTGCTTTCTGGATTCGCGGAGTTTCCTCCACCACACTGCTTAATGTTCAAGTTGTTTGCCGGGACTTTAACCAGCTTAACATTATGACTAACATAGAGATCGCTTAGTTGTAACTTGAAGATCAAAATAAATTGAAGAGCTGGCGAAGATAACGGTGGAAATGCACGACATAAACTTTTACAGGAGCAATGAAAGCTTTTGAAACTTTACTGTAAATATTATTGTACTACCGTTTTGATCAAAATCTCGGAATTTGGACTCGATTTTTCCTTTATTTGACGCTGTTTTGCTTGAAAATGGCATAATCAATGCGTAGTGGTCATGCTGTGGCAAAATTCCCTAAGTACCTTGCCGCCCCTGGTATACGCTGGCTGTCGGCATGCTGCGGGGTGTCTCGGTACTCTCTGACATCATCAGTGGCCGGGCGCAGTGCACAAGCCGGGCCGTGGCCGAATCTTCTGCCCTGCGGTTACTTCTCTTAACATCAGTTGAAGGGCATGGCATGGCTTCCTCAGGAGCGCGGCAACGCCATGGGCATCGCGCTGGGCGGGCTGGCGCTGGGCGTGCTGATCGGGCCGCCCTTCGGAGGCCTCATGTACGAGTTCGTGGGCAAGACCGCGCCCTTCCTCATGCTGTCCGCGCTGGCGCTGGGCGACGGACGTGAGTACATTACAACTAGCTGACCCGCCTCGCCCGCGCCATGACGTCGCTTGATTGCACTTTTTGAGAAGCGGTAATGGGGTAGAATTTCCAAAATTCCTGAAACACTCTTTTATCCCCTATTTAACCCACTTAGGAGTGAAATTTCCGAAAATCCTTTCTTAATGAATTACCTACATCATAAAAAGAATCTACTTACTGTCAAAATTTCAAGTTTAGGTTATGCGTTAATAGGTCAGTCAGTCAGTCGTCCTGAGTCCTGACTGACTGATTGATCCTGAGCCTTCTTCAAGTATGTATGTATGTCTGTGGGCAGTGCTGCAGCTGATGATCCTGCAGCCGGGCGTGGTGCGGCAGGAGAGCGAGCCGCCCTCGCTGAAGGCGCTCATCACGGACCCCTACATCATCGTCGCCGCTGGTAAACTTCTTCTTCATTCTTCCAGGGTTTCTTCTCCGCATTTAGACGTACCCGTCCTTGGACGTGCTGGTGAACATATGTTTACGTATGAGTATAAATAGCTCATATAGCTGTTTTTGTGTGTTCTACCGCCTTTATAACGGGGAGTGCTTTGAGGAGTTGTTTGACCTTATTCCACCCCCCATTCTCTACAACCGCACCGCACGCCACCGAAAGCAATTTCCACCTCACCACCTGGGTGCCTGGTGCACTTCGACTACGCAACAGGCAACGCAGTGGTAGTTCTTAAGGTGCTGCAAATGTTGATGGCCTGCGGGCTTCGGTATCGGTTCATTTGACTCACGCGATGTCTTAACTAACCAGGTCAATATGCCTTCGAGAGGTCGGGGAGCGTAACCAGGTGTGCTGGTTAGTATCTGACAGTATATTCGAGCGACATAATTGCACATTTGCGCCGATACATCCGGTCTAAATAATATTTCAAATTTTGCATAGTGGATGTGAAGATATTAAATTATTGTTAACTTGAGTGTGTGTGTGTGTGTTCACAGGAGCCATAACGTTCGCGAACGTGGGCATAGCGATGCTGGAGCCGAGTCTACCGATCTGGATGGCGGACACCATGCAGGCGCACCGCTGGCAGCAGGGAGTGGCCTTCCTGCCCGCCAGCATCTGCTACCTCATCGGTGAGTGAACTTTAAAATGAAAGGACCCACCGGAACCTAGCCAGGTCAGCTAGATTTGTTCTTCTTGCTTCTATGAGACTGTGCAGGTCCTTGAATCCCCAGTATCTCTTAGACCGTCTCCGGTCCATTGTGATCGCCACCAATTTTAAAATTCCGTGCCAATACGGCAGCCACGGTGGGTACGACGGTGGGTGCCAGGAACGGCAGCACTTTCTTGGCTGGGATTAGTGTAGTTTCCTCAAGGTGACGATGTGTTCCCTAGGTCTGGTGGATGCTACGTGTATGCATTAGAGCGGGGCAGTAGCCGATTACGCGTATCGGAGTCTCGATAGACTCCTGGAAAAGTTTGCAGATATCTGTCCCCCGTAACTTAACATGACACGAGTGTATTTAGTGCACAATGACCCGAAGATACACAGGTGTTTCCCACCACCGATAAGCGCCGACACCACCAGCTAGACTGAGCCACGCGGTTGGTTCCAGGAACGAACCTGTTCGGGCCGCTCGGCCACAAGATGGGGCGCTGGCTCGCCGCGTGCTCCGGACTGCTCATCATTGGAGTCTGCCTCATCTTGGTGAGTTCCACCGTGTCTTGTTAACTAACTCCCAAAGTTTGTGCTTGGGCCATCCATCATCATGACCAACCCATCGCCGGCCTACTACTGAGCACAGGTCTCCTCTCAGAATGAGAAGGGCATAATCTGCCACGCTGGCAAAGTGTAAACTATATAGAACTCTCAGGCATGCAGGTTTCCTCACGATGTTTGCACATAGCTCCAAAAGTTAAATGTGTGTGTGTGTGTGCGTCTGTCTCAATCTTCCGAATATGAGGTGGACGTTTTCACCATTCACGGCTCTCTCATATGCCAAATTTTGCATGAATCTCACCAGATCCCGATGGCTCGTAAGCTGGAACACCTGATCATCCCCAACGCCGGGCTGGGCTTCGCCATCGGCATGGTGGACTCCAGCATGATGCCCGAGCTGGGCTTCCTCGTGGACATCCGCCACGCCGCCGTCTACGGCTCCGTCTACGCCATCGGCGACACCGCCTTCTGCCTGGGCTACGCTGTCGGTGAGTTGATGATTCTGCAAAGTAACTGCCCGTCTAAGTTATGAGGATTTAGGGACTGCTGGTGGTAAATTGATATGCCAAGCAACGACTGCATGATTGGATTCCAAGTTCCAACTCCTCAACCCTAATGATATAGGGTGCAGCACTCCTAAACTGTAAGAGTTCAGTAAGAGTTCAGGAACTGTCGCGGGTGAACTTCCTCATTAATGCCAATATTGTCTGTCCGCGGGGTCAGGGCCTGCGTTCTCGGGGGCGCTGGTGAACAGCATCGGCTTCGAGTGGATGCTGGTGATCATCGCGGTGCTCAACTTCGCCTACGCGCCCTGCCTGCTGATGCTGCGCGCGCCGCCCGCGCGCGACGAGAAGCAGGTACGCCATCACACCATGCCGCTCCCACTCCACATGCCGGAGACACGCATACACTAGCATCAGATCACAAAACTCTTGAGAACCTCGGTGTGAGTGACGCCAGCTGTAGCTGAGTTGTCTCCTGTACTAACGCGCTTGTGTCGCGTCTCTTGTGAAACTGAGCAAGGCGCTGAATCGTGGAAACTTGCAAATGTTTGTACCGGTACCAAAAGGGAGTCGTACAAATTCGGCCAATTCTAGACCAATTGTCATCACGTCCATCCTTTGCAAAGATATGGAACGTGAACTGAACAATAAGCTCTTGGCATACTTAGAAGAAAACGTTCTCCTGTTAGAACATCAGTCAGTACCTGCGGCTTTCAGATGAATCGGTCAGCGAGATCTTCTTGTCACTAGAACATACCGCGCTGACCGATCATCCAAGTAGATACACTAGATGCTAGTGTACTTGGGGCGAAGCCATTGAGAGATTATGATGAAGTGCTTGCCGTATTTCTCGATATCGCTAAGACTTTGGACCGGGTCTGGCACGGCAGTATGCTCAGTAAACTGCCGGCAGACGGGATACCCATTGGTTCTTACAACTGAGTGAGAGGTCATTTTGGGTGGTCGTTGACGGCTGCTTATCTCACCTAATGGCCGTCGATGCGGGTGTTCCTCAGGGTGCAGTTCTCTCCCCGGCATCTCTTCTGCTGCACATCACCGATCTCTTGAAACCCAGTAGTGGCAGACTAACACACT
This sequence comes from Maniola hyperantus, assembly GCF_902806685.2. Lineage (NCBI taxonomy): Eukaryota > Metazoa > Arthropoda > Insecta > Lepidoptera > Nymphalidae > Maniola > Maniola hyperantus. The sequence continues at coordinate 50,279 of NC_048561.1, forward strand.
GCCAATAACATTATTGAGAAATACTTACTCTCAGGCATGCAGTTTTTCTCACGATGTTTATTCCTTCGCCGTTAAAACATTGTGATATTTAAACGCACACAACTCCGAAAATTTTAAAGAACCGAACCTTAAATTCCACCGATACCGCACAATACAACTACTAACCTTACCTTAACTACTGACCTTATTAATTATTTTCCTTTCGAAGCAGAACTTGATCATCAGCGACAAGTCGTCGGTGCGCTACGTCAGCTACCAGAACGAGGAAGAGGAATAAGCCGCCATTGTGACAACGCCGCCATCTTGAGACCCGCCCGATTATAACTTTTTAAATCAATGATTTAGACTAAGGTACGAAATGCTTAAAATATAAAAAATATCAAAAAAATGTAGTGACGTAGCTGTAACGAAGTATAGATAATATTATATCTATATTTACGAGAACATAATAAATATTCGATACTAAATTATATCAATTTACATATTATACACGTTTTTAAAACGTAGCTCTAGAAATATAAAAATACGTATTATAATATCTACCAAAACTCTTACATTTTAGAAATAATAGGTAGATACTTATATAAAAAAATGATAAATATTTTTGAATATACTGTAGTTGCTGCTGATATTTGTATGTATAATGTATAGCTTTGTAAATTATTTATTAATTTGCAATATTCATATACATTTAGTAATATATCTTAGAAAACAATAATCTTCTACATTCATTGACCAATTTTTCTGACTCTTTGACCAGTTCTCTCTAAAAAATTACATATTTCTTATATCTAACTATATGCATAATGTATATGTTAGCATTAATATATAATATCTAAATCGCCGTTTAGTCAGGGTGTCTATAAATTACAATGTACTTTATACTAAATTACTAAATATCAAAATACTCGTATTAATATTTTGTAACGATATAAAAATAATAATATACAAGAATTAGATGTAAGTTATTTAATGATACAGTATCAAATAGTTTTTTTTCTGTCACGTATTTTGTTAATAAAAAAGCGCAAAAGCATGTTTACTTAAATTTTGGCATACGTGACTTTGACAATATTTTATTGTATGTTTATATTTATATTATTATCTAGACAATATAATATAACTTTATAACTTAAAGTCTAATCACAAGGGATATATTTTTATTCTCACAGTTAAACTGAAAATATTATACTCACAAAACATAATTATGTGATCAACTATATTTTTCGAAATAATCTGTTGCTTTTTGAATAATTTTGGTAATTACATTTCTCTCTCCACTCTCCGTATATTTAGGCCATAGCTTTCGACAAAGACACTGAATAAATAACATTATATTTATACATTATGACAATAAGTTTACAATACTTTCAATAATAATATTTTAAAGCACATGTTATTTGAGCACGTTTTTGATATGTTTTTATAACGGACCAAATATTTAAAAAAATACCTTTAATTGCCAGCATTATTACACTCGTAATGATCTATGTATGATTTCGTCAAATATGAATGATTATAATAATTTTATATTAAGTAATCATTAAATTACAAAAAATATTATTTCAGTAATTAGAAAATATTAGTATACATATTTTAGCTCATTGATGGAAATTATTTAAGTATATTATTAACTAATAAGTAGGTAGGTAGGTATTTGTATTATTTTTATTTTATGAAAAATTTATATAATTAGTTTCTTTTATAACATTGATAGTAATATTTTAACAGCGTAACTCACCGCGCATACTTTTAACATACATAAATATTCGATATATCATATTATACATCTACATACTTAATCGTATATTGAATGGCAATATTATAATACTATAGTAGCCTATAACTAGTGTATTAGATCTGTTTGTTAGTTAAGTAGTGTGTTGAATGGTAGGGAACTCATATTGTATCTTAAATTATAAAAATATTCATTTTTATAAGGCGTAAAATGTTATTGTAGGTCGGTACCATTTAAACTTAAATTCGTAAATTATGTTTATTAACATTATTATTCGTAACTAGTAATCTTTAAAAATACAGCTCAGAATTCATAATTAAAATGCAATGGACTTTATTTTATCACTTGTTTATATTAAGAAGAAATACATTCATATGTAGTAATTTTTTTTGAATACTGAAGTGAAAATAAAAAATAAAAAAAACTGAAAACAGCACATAAAGTACACGTACTTAACAATAATAAATAACCATTTATATTTTTTATGTAATTAAATTTATATGCCGTTAGTATTTCTTCTGACCTGCACTTATTTTACGAAAAATAAAAGCCGGCTATGATAAATGATTATTTCTCTAATTAATAAAAGTGCTGGACATGACCACAGTGTTACAATATCATCGTATCTGTGACGTAACTATCTCTCTATGAGCGTATGGCTGCGCAGATAGACCAGATAAACAGATAGACAGGTGGTCAAAACTGTTCATTGCATTTGTATACATCTAAATATATGCAATATGGCAATAATCAATCAAAATTTGAAACAAGTTATTAACATTTTGATTTTATACTTATTACCTACTTTTACATAATACGCAGCTCATGTTGAGTTTATGGTAATATTTACAATTCCTATTTATAGTATCACAAATATTAATATTCAGTTCATAAATATTAATAAAAAAATATTTCTAGTTTTATTTAGGTATTTATTCTGTTAATATTAATTTAAAAAACAAAAAATATTTTTTATTTGTGCTATATTCTGTATTCATATTAATTATGGTTTCATTCACCCTTATATCAGTTAATTTTTTATCAGTATTTGCCGTTGGTAAGCAATATTCTAATGTCATGTAGAAAGCATCTCGTAGCTAATATGTTTATCGATGGCTGTTTGATATAATAGTAATAAATTGAGAAAATATAATCACATAAACTTCCAGTAATAAGTATAGGGCGAAACATTATAACAAAAATATTGGAATATTATTAATATATTCACTACGTTGCATATTAGTATTATAGAATATAACCATATTTATATTCTATCTTCTCATTTGTCACTATAATATACTCATTCATTTTAGGATATAGATAATTATGATTTCAAATTGATCGTTTTCGCATTCATTTTCATCTCTGAAGCAGTAATATCATACTTTAAGAGATTATTCATATTTAGATAGTACCTACTTAGTGTTTTAAAAATTATAGGGTAGAGTAGTGTAGTGTCCCGTGTTGTAACATAACATATGCATTGACTCATCATTACAGTAATCAACACTTAAATTCATTGAATCATTCATATTTGATGGTTAGTTTTGGAAAATGTACAAAATAATTGTAAAACTAAATAAGCAATAGCTGGGTTTGGGTCCTTGCCGTGTCTCGTATAAGTTAAATTAATAATTAGACAATGAAACTGCTTGGTTTGTAGCGTATAATACTTTTATTAAATAAAAATATTCATTTTCGTTTTAATATTGTTTAAAACTGCGTTTTAAATAAGTTGACTACCGATATATTTTCCAATAGGACTATTATATTTTTTACTGGGCCGTTGGTTTACGTTACAAATCAAAATAATCACAAAAAATTAATACGAAAATTAATTGTGAAGTGGGAGAACGTGACTTCCGTACGTGGGAGTGAACACAATAATATAAGGTCATTTGATACATATTTTTAGTTTTCATATTTTACAATAAAAATAAAATCATCGTGAAGTGAAGTTACAGAGCAGCAACTTATTTGAAACGCGTATTAAGTACAATATTTTATCAAAAAATAATATTACTCATTATTGTAATATTTAATATTCAATACTGTACAAAATATAATATTCTATATTTAGACATACTATAAAAAATGAGCTATGAGCTACAAGTGTATGGTAGTAATAATTTGAAAACTCTGTAAAATATACAGCTTCTATAAAATATTAATATTTCAAATATTAGACGAATATTATTTATATATTATTATACCGAATATTAATAAAATGTTATTGTGATAGTCATTAGTGATATTTTTAAAGCGTTTCATATTGTATACCTAATGATATTTAGTACGAAATAATAATTCGTTTAGAAAATTATTAATTTACTCATGTTATGTTTTAATTATTTAATTAGAAATCAGATTAGTTATTTCTAGTCATTTATTTCATGTACTCTAAATTATAGTTTTAAACGATTGTTGTATTATGTTAGGTATAATATAAGTTGCGTTTAGTATTTTCGTTTCGTGTCGTGTTGTTTTAATAAAATGTGGGTATATGAACTAGATTTTCGTTTTATTGCAATTGTCCACGACCTCGTCTCCGAGGGGCTCAGCTCAGTGTGTCCAGTTACATGGCACATATAGTACGCCACAGGTCGAGATGGCACCGGGGCTGTGCGGGGGCTGTGCGGGTGTGCGGGTGTGCGGGGCGCTGCCACCACGATTGTCATCTCGCCCTGTCGCGTAATGTTGAACAAAGTTAGACGGAAACCTTGATGGTAAGTGGCATTCAATTTTTGACTTTAAATCAAGGGATACTTAGTTCCATTTTACTACTTATTGTGTTGTGATGCTTGAATGATGATGTCTACCACGCTGGTGAGATGTGAAATGATGATGTCTACCACGTTGGTGAGATGTGAAATCTCATACATACACTGTACACTGAGCTCTTTTTTAGGGTTCCCGTACCTCAAAACGAAAAAAGGAACTCTGGTAGGAGCACTTCGTTGTCTGTCTTTCTGTCTGTCTGTCTGTCTGTCAAGAAACCTACAGGGTACTTTCCGTTCATCACGTGGCAGGCAACACAAGTAAAGGGGAAAATCCGAAAAACGTGAATTTGTACATTACAAAAAATATGATGTACTAGCTGATGCCCGCGACTTCATCCGCGTCCATTCAGGTACCTATTCTAAAACCTCAACTTGGGAGACATGCCGGGATAAAACGTAGCCTATGTTGCTCTCCAGGTCTTTAAAATCCATGCAAAAAATCACGTCAATCCGTCGCGACGTGATTGAAGGACAAACCAATAAACAAACACATTTTCGCATTTCTAATAATATGGGTACTGAATACTGATGAACAAATAATTTCAACGTGCAAAGTAAGATGTCTCTACCAAGTCACAAGTGGGGAGTTCCTAGCTCGTGTACGTACGGACGTACATTCTAAAACAGATATCTATTTATTTAATACACATAAAATAGTTTTTGATCTATCGTACAAAATGTTAAAAAAATATAACTGTAGTACGGAACCCTCGGTGCGCGAGTCCGACTCGTACTTGGCTGGTTTTTCATAACCAACTATACTTAATGTAGTTTGGCAGTTATACCTAACGACGAACCACAGGAAGTAACGTTAAAGACATAACTCTCCTTTAGTTGTCCACAGTCGGTAAGATTTCGTAATGCTCGGTGCCGCTTGGTGGCGCTCGAGTCACGTTACTGACTTACTGACTGACATCCGAAACTGTAGCCAGCAGGTATTTAGGTGACCTACACGAGTCTCTACCTAGGTCACTATAGCACAAGTAATTGTGCACTAGTATACTTAATACATAATCCGTACTTTCATATTATAAATGCGAAAGTCAAGAAAAGTAAAGTCACAGAAAAGTCTGTCTGTCTGTCTATCTGTCTGTCTGTCTATCTGTCTGTCTGTCTATCTGTCTGTCTGTCTATCTGTCTGTCTGTCTGCTAGCTTTTCACGGCCCAGCAGTTTAACCGAATTTGATGTAGAGTTAGGTCAGAGTTAGCTTTTTATGCCGAAAAATCTGAATTCACACGGACGAAGTCGACGGCATCGTCTAGTATGTAAACTTGTGACACTGAAGTTTGTAAGTTTGTATGTAGGGGGTAATCTCCGAAACAGTCATGCGATTCTGAATTTTTTTTCATGATAGATCTACAGTACTTACGCGACAGGTCGAGACGGCAATCGGGGTATGAGGCGGGGCGACGCGCCGCACACCCGCACGTCAGCCGCACTCGCCCGCACCGGGCTAGCGCGGGAGCTGTGCGGCTGTGCGGGGTGTCGCGATACCTATGTAGTTACATTATAAAATTTTTTACAAAAAAAATAAAAACCGACTTCGTTACACAAACACTAAAAATTGAAAAATAAATTAATTTATTACCGAATATATTATGTATACAAGAGTTAATATAGTTCCATAATAATATTTTTTGGTTCCGGTGCCAATTAGCTTTAGCTGCGCGAATCGTCTAGACTTCATATTTTTATAGGACTCCACAATGGCACCTCATTGGCACCGACCCCAAAAAATATTATTATGGAACTATATTAACTCTTGTATACATAATATATTCGGTAATAAATTAAATTATTTTTCAATTTTTAGTGTTTGTGTAACGAAGTCGGTTTTTATTTTTTTTGTAAAAAATTTTTATTTCACAATTTTTAGTGGCCCCATGGAATTATGCTATGACTGGTTAAAAATCTACTGTTTACTAAGCTATTACACTGATCGCGAGCAATTTACTCTTATCCGTTGAGGAGTTCCAGTATCTATCTTCGAAGATGTTCATCAGATCTTCACCAAATTGAAATGGGACCAACTTTGAAGTATACCCTTTCTAACAAAAAAAGAATTTTCAAAATCGGTCCAGGCGTTTTCGAGTAATCGGGGAACATACATAAAAAAAAAAAAAAAAAAAAAAAGATTCCGACGAATTGAGAACCTCCTCCTTTTTTTGAAGTCGGTTAAAAACAGCCGCGACTGATCATTGTGACTGATTAACTGACATTATAATGTCAGATTGTGATTTAGCAGGAATGGGCCGTTGGAACCTGCGACCTTTCGGATTTCTGTCCGCCGCTGGGCTAGTGGGGCTTTGTTCTACCAATTACAGACAAAATGTATTGAAGCTCGTCATTTCCTCTGCGTACATTACTTGTGTACAAATCCCGGAGGAACTCTTTCATTTTCCGGGACACAAAGAATAAAAACCGGCCAAGTGCGAGTCACACCGCAAAAGGAAAAAGGAATCCTTATAGGATCACTCTGTTGTCTGTCTGTCTGCAGTCCGTCTGTCAAGAAAACCTGTCGGGTATTTCTTGGTGACCTGGAATCATATTAGCAAGTAGGTAGCTAGGTCTAGCACAAGTAAACAAATATGTATGTTCTCGTCAATCCGAACACATGACAAAAACAAAATGTGTTCACGAAAAAATAATTAACATCAAGTGTAGGTGAAACACTATAAAAATTATAAAATATATGTATAGATGACGCATTCCATCATTAACTTGCAGTGTTCTACACAAAGGTATGTCAATTTTGTACGAGAGTACGGGACCCTTTGTCTGCGACTCCGACTCGCACTTGAACGGTTTTTAAAATAATTAAATACCACTCGTGAAGAAAAACATCGCGAGGAAACCTGCATGCCTGAGAGTTCTTCATGTTCTCAAAGGTGTGTTGGGGCCAACGTGGCAGACTATGGCCTAGTCCCTTCGCACTGTCAGAGACCCGTTCTCAGTAGTGTGCCGATAATGGGTTAATTGTGATGATGATGACCGTATTATAAGGAAAGTGTAAAGTTGTCGGTCGCCAGTCGGCCAACATGTCGCGCTCGTGTCGGTCGCCAGTCGGCCAACATGTCGCGCTCGTGTCGGCCGACATGTCGCGCTCGTGTCGGTCGCCAGTCGGCCAACATGTCGCGCTCGTGTCGGCCGACATGTCCCGCTCGTGTCGGCCGACATGTCGCGCTCGTGTCGGTGCGGAGTCCGGACCGGTCGCGTCGCGCGCCGTCGCGTGGCCGACATGTATATATATACAGGGCGCCGCGCGAGGGCCGCACTGCCGGTCGGTCTGTGCGCACGTGCGGTGTTGTTCGGTGACCAGCGTGACATTACATACGTAGGACAGCATGCGGGTGAGTGGCGCCGCACGCGCACGCGCACGCGCACGCGCACGGCGACGCGCGACGTCCCAGCGAGAAGCTGCTAATTAATATAAATATCCTTTACTCAACCAAAAAACCATGAGTGGAAATAACATACAAACTAGAAAGATGTACTGTACTACAGTACGCGGCACAAAGTGATGAATATCGATCTTTAGAACACAGCAGATTGGTAGAGCACTGTTTCGGTCGTTGAGACCGACAAAGTGTCATATGGCAAGTGTCATATGACAGAGACAACGCTCTACAAAGATGAAATGTCATTGTAAAGGCCGCTGTTCATCACTTCCGGTCGCGCACTGTAGTGCCATAGTCCCCAGTCCCCAGTCCCCAGGGAACCAAGGAGCCAACCAAAGTTACGATATATTTTACGATTTTTATATTTATATTTATAGGTTATTTAATAGCTCCCTGGTTCCCCGGGAGCCGTCGCCCGTCGGGAATACGACCTACTGACCGTCACTGCGACTTGTCCCCTGCTGTCTGCCGGCATGTTGGTACCATTACAAATCATATAATAAAATATTTTTCTAAAAAATGATATGAAATGTGCACATTTCATACTCTGTAGATTGGTTCGAAAGTTAAACTTTCCGGACAGTATCGCTATTGTCCAGAAAAGTAAGTGTGGAATTTCATTTCTGGACAGTAGGACAGTAGGTATTACTAGAACTGTCCAGGAAAGTAAGTTTGAATTTGGAATAGTGTTTGTTCCTCACAACTATTCAGAAAAGTTAAACGGAGTGATTATATACTCTTTGGTTACTATGATAAGTTAGAATCCAAGGAGTAATCTTTCTTCCTGAATATCTTGTATATTTTTCATATTCATTTTTTTAGCTTATACGTATACCTATAGTTTGAATTCGGAACTCTACCGAATTGCGAGTGCTTTTCTGGCCTCATGTCATAGACGTCCTCGCCAAGGCTCGGCCGTCTAACTCACCCTCGAACAGAAATCGCTTACTTCCCGGTCTCGTACAGTAATGTACTATAATCAAACTTTTACAAGTACTTTTGAATCGTCAAATTATTATGCCAAAAAGTAATTGCAGTCCCGTGCATTGCTGGAATCCTTTACATAATCTTCGATTGCGTTAAATGCTTTTTTCAGGATCATACTTTTTAACAGATTTTTTACTTTTCTAAACTGAAATAAACCTTAAGTTGTATGGAATAAAGCAAACAAAGCAATGGTGCCAACATGACGTCAGTTATAGTGACGGGCATATTATTATCTATTTGGGCTGAACGGCGCTGCCTCGGCTTGATGTTGTCTTACCTCTGCAACAATGTAAGGAGCAGTGCGCACGTTCCAGTTGATCTGCCTGTGGTGCTCCGTGCTGGCGGCGCTGCTGGCGGCGGTGCTGGCGGTGACGGCGGCGCAGGAGGACGCGCTGTACTACGCGCCGCAGACCTTCGCGCAGGTGAGGACAATGTAACTCCTCACGCGCCATTCTAACTTTGTGTGTTAAATTCCATGTCAAAAGTACGATTTCAGTCAGTACAGACAGTAGACCCATAGAATTAAAATGGCACGTGAGAAGTAATTTTGTACGGACTACCTATACATATCAGAAACGAGGAGATTCACGAGCAGAGCCGACACAGCTGAACGTTGCGAAGCGGACGTGGCAATGCGCAGCACATCGTTCGTACGGCCCAGTCGTTGGAGACTCCCCACTAAGTGGACGGACGACTTCAGACGAGTCGCAGCAGCCGCTGGATGGCGGCGGCGCAACCGTGTCGTGTGCAAGTCCCTACAAGAGAGCTCGTGCGCACTTGGCCGATATGATGGACATTACGAACACGTAATTAGCTAACGATCGGTAATTGCAGCAATCGCCGCAACAGGTCGCGCGCCACACCCCAGTGACGGCGAGGTATGTATGTCTGTGTGTCGCTGCCACGGTTCATGAGCCGCACTAATTCAGCGCCACTCAATCACTGCCTTATTATATTAATTGCGAAAGTGTGTTTGTTTGTTGGTCTGTGGATTTGTCCTTCAATCACCTCGCAACGGTGCAACGGATCGACGTGATTTTTTGCATGGGTATAGATCTGGAGAGTGACGTCATAGGCTACTTCTTATCCCGGAATATCGAAGAGTTCCCGCGGGATTTTAAAAGACCTAATTCCACGCGGACGAAGTCGCGGACATCAGCTAGTACTATACATAGAGATATTTTTAAAATCCGGTTAACACGGGGGCTGTGCGGATGTGCGGATGTGCGGATGTGCGGATGTGCGGGGCGTCCCCCCGCCTCATACCCCGATTGCCATCACGAACTGTCGCGCGTGGACGTGCGCGGTCACACGCGGGCCACACGTGCCTAGTACAGGCTGAACAGCCAGGTTGATTCTGTGCGCATCAATCGTAACATAGTGTTGTCATCAGCAGCAGACGGGCGCGGACGGGGCCATGTTCCAGCCCGCAGACTCGCCCGCCGCCTCCTCGCAGCGGGACGCGCACCTGATGGTGAGTGGTGGGCTGCCTCCCGCCCGCATGCGTCCACTGCTGGACATGGGCCTTCCGCCCGCTTCCTGTCCTGTCAATCCTGATCTAACTTCAAAAATATAGGACTTTCATATATACCTACTCCCAGAACACTTACTCTTTACAAAAACACATCTTCCGAGTTTCATGTCTCTATAGGACCAGCGGTTTAAGCTTTGCGTTGATATACAAGTCAGTCAGTCAGTCAGTCAGTCGGGCAGGATTTTGAATTTTATGTACCTATAGAAGATTAAGTAGAAAATGACAAGATTACAGAGATAGCTCTAGTCGTCTAGATAGTCGTGCCGGGGGTTTTTTTTATTTTTTATTATTCATTATAGGGCTTGACCACAATCACACCTGATGGGAAGTGATGATGTGGCCTAAGATGGGACGCGTTTACCTAGAAGATGCCTATTCACTCTTGTTTTAAAGATACCCGTATTGTAGTTGGTAGGAAACACAAGAGTATTCCAAACCTCAGCCATGCGTATGAGGAATGATGACGCAAAACGTTTCGTGCGTGCAGATGGCCACTCGGCCGACGTCTTGCACATCGGTGGTAAAGTTCGGTGGTCAGTGGCTACTTAACAATTGCTGTCCCTCGCAGATGGAGCCCCACTACGGGGGCCCGCAGCTGTTCCGGCCGGCGCCCGACGTGGCGGCGCAGGGCACCCTCGCCCCTACTTCCTGGAAGACCAACTCCGGGTCGCACTACGACAACTACAACTACAGAGGTACGACCCCCGCGTCCCCCGCCTCGTACCCCGATTGTCATTTCGACCTATCGCATACTATAGATAGAAGACTTTATTGCACACAACAACAAAACCAAAACAAAACAAAGAAACTATGACTTCAAACATTTGTATGCAAAGGCGGCCTTATTGCTTAAGATTGCAGAAGATGAGCAGGCGCGTAGGTAGCGACTAGCGAGGCGCGACGCTCTACCTACTTCAGAAAATTCAAATCCTTTTCACACAGAAGTAATGTATAAGTTGTTGTATTTTGGCAGACCGGGCCGAGGAGCGGCGCGCGGAGCCATGGCGGATGCCGTACGGCACCAGCAAGGAGCAGCAAGCCGCCATCCTGCACCACAAGCAGTCGCTCAGCTCAGGTACCCGCCACCAAATATTGTACATCGTACCTTTACACAGAGACAGGCCCTTGTCTCTAACGTCACATAGGTATGAGTGACAGAGACGACGCTCTACGAAGCCGAAATCTTGCCAACTACAGCTTTATCTATACTACTTTTATAAAGAGTAATAATATGAGCTCAAACCACTGACTACAAACTTGAGATTTTGTAATACTTAGGTTGTTTCTATAACAAAGAACTAGAACTAAGACAACATCTGCAGAACCTCCGCCTCGTAAACTATTAATACAACTTCATCTCCCTCGTAATGATTGTGCTCAGAGCTAGCTTCAGATCGCGGATAGACCTGCCCGCACGGCGCACAGCAAGTGGACAAACAAACAAACCAAACCAAACCAAAGCTTCTTTTCCGTGGTACGGCACGGGGAACTGTGCCTCTCGGGTAACGATTTCTTGGTTGGTGCACCAAAGTACGCGGAAGGCCCGCCCTTCTGGGTGGGGGCCTCTCGGTCTGATGGCATCGTTCGCGAGCGGCGGCCTCCATGTACCCCACTAGTTCTGCCGACCGGTATAATTTCCTCTTCCGAAAGCAACAGGCCCTGTACTGTACCCCGCAGAATTACTCTGTAAGTGATGGAACAGTTCCCAGGCTGTGCTGTGACACTGTTCCGTTGCAGCAGAGTTTAAACCATTAAACAGCACTTGCTTTACCGGTGAAGGAAAACATCGTGAGGAAAGCTGCCTGCCTGAGAGGTCACCGCAATACTACGGTGGTGTGTGAAGTCTGTCGATGCGCGCTGGGCCAGCGTGGTGAGCCGCTCTCGTGGCGAGAGGCGCCGGTGATGCTGTTGGTCGTCCACAGAGGGCGCGTTCCGGTTCGAGTACGCGTCGGACAGCGGGCTGGCGGCGGGCGAGGTGATCGAGCCGGACGGGTCGCGCGTGGGCGCCTACCAGTACAAGGACCCCAGCGGCCAGCTCGTCAAGCTCAAGTACCGCGCCGGCAAGGAGGGCTTCCAGGTACGCCGACCTTCGCCTGCACTCCAGAGACGACGTCTGCAGCGGGGGTCTCGGTAGGAGCGTGGGGAAGACTGCCCGCCTGGTCTGTAAGCCGGTCGGCTGAGCCTCATTGCTAACAATCATAACAGCAGGGATTTAGTTGGTACAACAATTGTAAGGTTTGTTGATTATCAGATGTTAGTGATAGTAGCCGGCACCGCCAGCTCACCTGCCGCATCCCGCAACGTTCAGTGGGAGATCCTCGTCTGTTACTTGGCCTTCAAGACAAGGGTCAATAGACATCCATATAAGCATTGTCTTACCTCCGCCATTCGCCATTGCGTTCCATCAAGCATGATGAGTATTTATTTTGTACAAGCTGACAGATTTAGTTAACTGTTCCATCTCTCTGCACAGATCCTCGAAGGCAGTCACCTACCGAAGAGCCCCGAGCCGGTGGCGCCGCAGCCGCAGAGTGAGTACCACCTCATCTGCTCATCCAATAAATTGTTCTGCTGTTGTTCTGTTGTTTGTTACATTCAAAGCATCTCTCACTCTCTGTTCAGATCGTGAACACCTCTACTTACCTATTTGTTTTTTATCTAAGCATTTTTCACTTTCAAGAGCTTCTAAGCATTTTCATAAATATCTATCCAAAGGTCATTGGCAAAGATCTCTTTCAATGCTTCCCTGTCCCCATTTTTCTTCTAATTTTAAGTATTTTTTGTGACGCCCTTCGCCCTTCAAGTCAAGAGTGAATAGAGGACTTCTGGGCAAGCGCACTCCATCTTCATCATCACTTGCCAGCAAGTGTGATTGCTGCCGAGCGCTAGTGTATGGTGCTCCGTTGTAACGCGGGTGTTGGTTGCAGCGGACAACTACTACACGACGGCGTACGAGCAGCAGCGGCGCCAGTACGAGCTGCAGCAGCAGTACAACCAGCAGCGCCCCGAGCCCAAGCAGTGGCAGCAGGTAACTGCAGCACATCATCAGCCGATACTCGTCCACTGCTGGACTTCCGCACGTCACGCTCTTACGTCGCCGCCATCCAGCGGGACCCCAGCGTCTATCGGTTGTACGAACTACGTGTCCTGCCCATTGCCACTTCAGCTTCGCAACGTTGAGCTATGTCAGTTACTCTGGTTCTCCTCGTTTCCTCATTGGTCACGTAGAGAAACTCCGCACGTAGCTCTCTCCATCGCCCGCTGAGTGACTCGAGCTCCTTTACGAGGCCCGCAGTTAGCGACCACGTGCCGGATCCGGGAACAGCGATATGTCACATGACAATACGTTAGATCCACGGTGGATCAAGGTGGTGGACATATTGACTTGACTTATTGCTTGCGTCGTATTCATGTAGCTCCATCGATGGTTGACGGATCATACTTATTTTGTTTTCGTTATACTTAATGATCGCAAAGCGCGTAAAGATACAACATGACGGTTTGCGCAGGTCAGACTGGATGTACCTGTGCAGAAGCCCGACTGAGGTTGTTTGTGTGCAAAGTACAGTCATACGCCTCGTGTTCAGGTCGGACAGCACGCCCTGTGTCGTCATCAATACGTCGTACCTATGTAGGTTTTGACGAAGGACTCGTCAGGTTCGCAAGTCGCCCTAGGACCGAACACCGGAGGGCGAGGCCAGCTGCCAGCATGTGATGTGGACCCGGCCGTGTGTGTGGCTCTGCGTGCCGGCACGACACACCGGCACGCTGCACTGTTTACCCTCTACCCTTCGTGTCCGCAGGCGAGCGGCGCGGCGAGCGGCGCGGCGAGCGGAGCGGGGAGCGGCGCGGGGCGGCACTACACCAACAATTGGGCGTCTGACGCCCGCGACGACGGACAGGTGATCACCGACCTCACACCGTGCACACGCCACCCGCACCTGTCCGCAGCGGGTTAGCGCGGGGGCTGTGCGGGTGTGCGGGTGTGCGGGTGTCGCATGCTCCGTCTGCCTCAGCCGAGGTTGCCACTCCGACGTTCATCTCTACCTCTTGTATATGATGTGTGTGACAGGGCTGCAACAGTCCAGTGGTTAAGACGTCCGCCCCCTCTCCGGGAGGTCGGGGGTTCGATCCCGGGCACGCACCTCTAACTTTTCGGAGTTATGTGCGTTTTAAGAAATTAAATACCACTTGCTTGGCTGTGAAGGAAAACATCGTGAGGAAACCTGCATGCCTGAGAGTTCTCCATAGTGTTGTCAAAGATGTGTGAAGTCCGCCGCACAGGGCCAGTGTGGCGCATTATGTGCTCGGTAGTGGGCCGGCGATGGGTTGTGATGACGTGTGGTGTTGTGGTGTTGCAGTACCGCGACAACGAGCTGGACGAGCAGCAGCGCGGCCCGCACTCCTTCGGCGAGGGGTACGCCTTCGCCTTCAAGGGCTGACCCCCCACGCCCCCGCGCCCCCCGCGCAGCGCCGCGCCCCCCGCGCAGCAAGTAGCAATATACACCTGTACCTGGTCACGTGGCTTTTATTTACCCCGCACCTACCTACCTTCAAACAGGGACTGAAGTGCCTCTATTTTATTGTAGCCTTATCACAGTACCTACATATGTTAAACAAATAACGATATGACGTACAAAATGACTTGACTTTTACAAAATGATTTTAACTCTACTATGGGTCCCTCCAACAAACTTACTTTACCTCTTTATAAGATTAGTATGAGTACAACGCGTAACATATTTACGCGCCATTTTAACTTTGTGTCAAATTTTGTGTCAAAAGTACGATTTCATGGTCCTTTTTCTAAATGTAAACCCCGTACCAAAGAATTTTTATGTACTTACTACTTCGTGTATTCCTATGTCGATGCCACAGAATACATTGACTCCCTATCTCTATGGACTCCAAGGAGAAGAAGCCCAACTACATAGGTACCTACAAATAAAGTGCAGACCATGCACCGTCACGCCATCTATTAGTGGTTCCATAGAACTACACTTTTGGCGCGAAATTACGTAGGTACCCTGTATTTTTATTTTTTTTGAATATTAGGCCCGCATTTCAATCGCCAAAATAATCTTTAACCGAGGAGTTCATTTCACAGTTAGAGATTATTATTTATGGCGATTGAAAAGCGGTCATAACAAAACTGGAATAAAACAAGTAAAAACTTTTTAAAATGCTATAATTTTTAGAAATAAATTTTTATATTATACTGTGAAAAGCATACAAAGATTTAAGTTATGTTCTTACTTATTTTTTTCTAAGCTATTAGATGAAGTAAAAAAAATGTACTTTTAACTTTTTGTAACTTTTTTTTTGTGTTTTATTTACAAATATGGGGTCGATGCCCCCTGGTCTGTGATGCTCCGTACTTTGATATGACAATTGGCCCATAGACTTAAATTGCGCGAGAGGAGTCATTTTGTACGGACTATACTTCCTGAGACTACAGTAGACACGGGTAACATTGATCAGATTCAGAGGCAACTAGAGTGAGCGAGCTATCAGATTCGTCGGTTTGTTTCATCGTGGTTTTATCATCTCTCTGATTTCATCCTCTCTGGTTTCATCACATCCATGTACAGTGCGGCAAGCTCGCGGCAAGGCTCTCTTGGCACTTGAATAACATTGATAGGGGGACGCTGTTGGAGAACAGACTCAGAATATTCAACGTTAGTTCTGATATTCGCCACGCGCCAAGATAGCCTTGTCGCACTGTAGCACGAGCAAAGAATTTGGAAGTGTACATAGTTTGTTTGACAAACGTGTCAAACACGCATGATCAAATAATTTGACAACATGGTGCAAACACGTAATATTTCACCACTATTTCACAAACATATTTGACCGTTTACGGAGCACTTAAGAACCACTAGAATTCAGAGCCGTAAAGTCACTTTAAAAAAATATCTGCGCATGGTACCTACACAGAGTACATTGAATATAATACGTTTAAATGTCAAAACGTGTTGTTAAATAAAAATCATAAAAATTCGACTTCGAGCACACTTCGAGTGTAGTATCTAATAAGTAATTCTAGCAGACTAGCACAGAGTACATTGAATATCAGACTAGTATATAGTGATCTGCGATTGTAGCCGGTGATCGGTGATCCAGTCGTTTCCACTTTCCAGGTACCTAAGTCGGGAACATCCAACATACCATAGTATTCTTTAGCGAGAGCGCTAAGGGCGCCTTCGAATTTCGATCGAAGAACTGCAGCGCGGCCGCAGCACGGGTGCAGCGCTGCAGTCGCGCTGCCTGCGCATGGCACTTTGCGGCAAGTTCGAAGGCGCCTTCAGTGATCTTCAATATACAGTGATGATCGTGATGTATTGTGATCGTATCCACAAACTAGTTCCCATCAAGTAAGCTGCGAGTTGAAGAAGAACAATAATTACAGTTTACACTTGCAGCACTTGCGTTTTGTCCTCTGTCAAGTTGACAAGTCCCTCCGACCAAGAACTGTTTCATTTTGTACACTGAACAGTAACAGTGTACAAAACGATACAGGTGATTAGTTCACTATCACTACATGTGAAGATACAAATAGTGACAACAGTTGAAGAGTACGTACGGCTGAACTAATCCTGACACTTTGTTGAGTCCTGCTTCTTCACATATGAAGTGATACCGAGCTGTGGAAGTACTGTACTTGGACTGTACGTTGTATCCTGTACAGTAGGTATGCATGGTTTCCTGGTTTAGCTGGCAACAAGGAGTATCAGGAGATAAGTCACAGAAACCCTTTGCATCAGCACCTTGCATTACATATCCTTTACAGTATTATGATAATACCATGTTGATGTTGTCTCGCTCCTTCCTCCTACGCTCTCACTCACTCACCTCAACCCTCGTAACTTGTGAGGTGTACCGATGTGACTCCACCATGCACCCTTACCAACTTCCCATCCTTTCCATTAAGTGTGACCAGGCCTCTCGTCACTAGTGTGACTGCCTCTCGTCACTAGTGTGACCAGGCCTCTCGTCACTAGTGTGACCAGGCCTCTCGTCACTAGTGTGACCAGGCCTCTCGTCACTAGTGTGACCAGGCCTCTCGTCACTAGTGTGACTGCCTCTCGTCACTAGTGTGACCAGGCCTCTCGTCACTAGTGTGACCAGGCCTCTCGTCACTAGTGTGACCAGGCCTCTCGTCACTAGTGTGACCAGGCCTCTCGTCACTAGTGTGGCTACACTAGTGAAAATAATTATTCAAATGCTACATTTTGAAAAGTGACCAATCCCATACACATTATGCAGAATTGTATTTATTACATAAATAATAATGTAGTTCTCCTTTGTCACCTTGCAGCAGAAGCAGCGGCGCGGCGCGGCTGCAGCACGATGGAGGAGGACTCGGAGTGGCTGACGTGCCCGTACGACCGCGCGCACCGCGTGCCCGCGCTGCGCGTCCAGCGCCACCTGGTGAAGTGCGAGGCGCGCCACCCGCCGCTCGCCATCTGCCCCTTCAACGCCACGCACCGCATGTCGGCGGAGAAGATGGCGCTGCACGTGGAGGAGTGTCCCACGCGCGCCGCGCTGGGCTACGACGTCCGCGCGGGGCCCGAGCGCGCGCTGGCTGCGCTCGTCGCGCCGCGCCCCACCGCGTTGCGCTCCACCACGCCGCGCCCCGCCGCGCCGCGCTCCATCATCGCGCTGCGCCCCAACGCGCTGCGCCTCATGATCCTGCTGCGCACCGTTGCACAGCGAGATCGTGAGGCTCGCCCCGCCGCCGCGCCGCGCCCCTCCACGCCGCGCCCCACCACGCCGCGCCCCACCACGCCGCGCCCCACGCACGACCCCTACGACGAAGAGTGGGACGACTGAGCGCTCCCCGCACACCTGTCATAGTTTATTCATTGACTGTTCACTCGTTTTGTACTGCATTACATTTATATGTTAACCTAGTTCTAATGTTAAGTTAACCTAGTCCTAATGTTAGGTTAACCTAGTCCTAATGTTAAGTTGACCTAGTTCTAATGTTAGGTTAACAGCGAGCCATGCTCCTTACTTATCCAAAGAGAATTTGTTGGGTTCAGTGTGATCACCAAATTGGGCCGTTTACCCTCCACTCCACTCCACTCCACTCCACTTCATCTGTCTTTGCTACTATACTACTGCTATATCTGTTACTATTATTACAACTTACATAAATTACTACATAATATATTAGCTTTACTGCTCAACTTTAGCCAAGTGTCACACAAAATCTGTGTACTAAATGTCAACATTTAGTTTTTTTTTTTAAACAAAGTGCAAATAGCAATACTCAGAGCAAATCCTCTTTGGAAACAGACTTTGGCTTGATAAGAGATAAGAGACAGGGTACTAAGTTAATGAAACAAGTTTGTAATCAATATGTAGTACATATAGTGCAACAGCTGCCGCCTCGTTTGTTCAGTGATAACACAGTGAAGCTTACGTAATGTTAAGTACTCGGTCCAACAAGACACAGCCAGAGTGGAGGACACTCCAGTCATACCATCCATTTTGTATGACAATTATTTTTCCGAGTTTGTCATCCAAGTATCTCAATATTCAAATACAAACTTACTGATATTGAGACAATTGAGATACACCACTAACTCGACATGTTGTACCTGCGCAGTACACTAGCTAGGTAGTAGGTACCTCTATCGACATGTTGTACCTGCGCAGTACACTAGCTAGGTAGTAGGTAGGTACATCTATCGACAATGCTCACAGAGGAACTACTTGGGCGTGTCGTTGAACCGAACCTACTCACGCACATTCAGCCTGTTCAGCCGGCAGCTGGACTAATGCTATAAGTTAAATAATAAATAAGTGTAATTAATGTGTATTCTTTATTATTTCTCTATCTCTACTCCATGACCCTGACGCATACGTGATACGATACATGTGGTCTACACATCCCCTCCCACTCCAAGTGGGATAATCGAGAGGCCCCCTGTTTGGGGTCCGACTCCGAGCTCGACTCACGGACTCCTTATTCACGGAGCTTCACGCTTTGATTTCTTGTTTCTGTTATTATGTTCGCCGACTTCCATATACTCGTACATACACGTGTAGAAACTAAATTTATTTTTTACTTTGTAGTAGTTTTGGAAGTCTGTCTTTAATCATTTTTTATTTTAAGCTTTTAAGTGTAAGTAGTCATTGCTTGGTACGTAAAATATCAATTCGCCAGCAAAATTTTCCAAATTCACACGGCTTAGGAGTTCAGCCTTGCAGCATCAGGATGGAAGAGTTGGGACTTGGAATCCAACAACAAAGTCAACAGTTCCTGAATCTCTATAGTTTAGGAGTGCTGTACCATCATCATCAGGTTTGAGGAGTTCGGGCTTGGAGTGTAATCATGAAGCTGTTGCTTGATACCTAAAATATCAATTCACCATCAGCAAATTTCAAATTCCCGAATTCGGAACATACCTACCTACATTTAAAATAATTTCGGGCTGAATATATAACCACCTCCTTTATGGAAGTTTTAAAATGATTGAAATAAAAAAATCCAGCTTTTCCAACATCTCTTGAATAAAAGTGTCATCTCTGTCCATTATACTTCTATTGCTTTCAATGAGAATACAATTTGTTAATAATAACAATTAGTTATTTTAAATGTCAAAACAACATATTTTATAAAACAAAGGTATGGCACAGATTCTGGCGTCACTTCTCTGTAGGTACCTACCTGTGTACGAACACTTGACTTCAATAATGATTTCGGGTCCCAAAAGACCTTCAGGAGATGCACCCAAATATAGGCCTTTCCTTTGAACCCTGGATATAAATAAACCACATTGCTCAACTAATACCTGCGAGCTGAAAACGAAATAAAATGACTCTGCAAAGTCACTTAAAGTTACAGCTTCCTTAACTCCTGAAAAATCTGAAAAACCTAAATAGAGTAGCACATAAAACAATAATG
>NC_048561.1:71132-102288 GCF_902806685.2 Maniola hyperantus
GTGTACTTTTTATTAAGCTATTATAGTGATCGCGATCGATTTGCTGTTGCCCGTTGAGGAGTTCCGTCCTCTGTGTCTTGTTCTGTTCTGTTCTGTTCTGTTCATCATACGGCACACGTTACAAGTTACAATCTTTGTAGAAAAAAAACAGCTGTAAGTCGGTATTTCTACTTCATGAGTAGAACCAAATAGCGACTACTTATTAACCCACTTCCAAAAAGGAGGTGGTTCTCAATTCGTCCCGTTTTTTTAAATGTATGTACACCGATTTTTTCGAGGTTTCTGGACCGATTTTCATTTAAAAAAAAAAAAAAGTTTGTCTGTTTATTTTTTCAGGATTACTCAAAAAGCCAACAGGGAAACCGAAATGAACCTACGACCTCCAACATTAATATATCAAACATTTAATGCATTTTTTGCTTTTTGATTTTTGTCGCTAGATCCTGTACGAAATGTTTTTATTTGGGTACTGTAGCGTGTGGAACTTCAATATGTTATGTACCATATACTTACTTTACGCGGCAGAAAATAATGTACATCGACCTTTAGAAGGAGATAGCGGTGTTGTAGAGCATTGTCTCTGTCGTTGAGACCGATAAAACATCATATAGATATGAGTGACAGAGACAATACTGTACAAAGCCGAAATTCTAAAGGCCGATGTACATTACTTTCTACTGTATTTAAACAATACTGTATTTTCAATATTAATTAAACATTAATATTGAAAATACCAATTCATAAAATAGTTTGTGAGCTGTGACCGAACAAACGGACATTTTGTGTTTATCTGTTACGATTTGCCGCAATGTCTAGCTCGGAAATGTAATAATATGTTATACATCCCAAACAATAATGTTGTTCACAATTATGTACGGATTACGGAACCCAAAAAGAGCGAGGTCCGACTCGCACCTGGCCGGTTTTTTTCACGACGGCACCCTGAAATGTAAAGATATCCATTTTCTATAAAGTAATACATTAAATAAAACAGGAAAAATATTGTAGGTATATTGTAGGTTGACATTTATAAGGAAAATCGTAAATTATATTTGTATAGGTACAGTGCAGTAATGTAATGATAAGTATATACTGGAGGGGAAAGTTGGAATGTTGCAGAAGTTTATTTACTGTGTGATAATGTAAGGAAAATAAGGAATATAATTGGATGGTATATAAAGCCGAGCATTCAGTACCAGCGGTCATTCACAACTCAAAGTATTTAGCTGACACGTAGTACTTTATACTTGTAATTCAATTCATTTATTCCTATAGAACTCATAAAATCTCTCAATTTCTCTGTATGTTTGTTTGTGCGCGCATCACTCGGAAATCTGTGGACTTACCAAAATATAAATATTTCGCAATTCTAAAGTATTCCAAGTTTTATATCACTACAAGTTCGATCCAAATTCCGCGCGAACGAAGCTGAAAGCAAAATATATTGGAAGACAAGATGTTGAAATTGCTGCTAATATTAATAATAGTGGGCGCCACCGCTGTCCACTGTACAAAATGTACATGCCTTACTAAAAAAAATTGAAAAATTATGAAAACAAAATTTTTAATAATGTAATCGCTAGAGTCCAAGAAGAAGAATCCGATGAAATCGCAGTACTGAAGAGGAATATAAATGAAATGAAAAAGGAAATCTCTGTTCTAGCAGATGAAAATAATAAAACTCTTTCAAAAGTAAAGGAATTACAAGCTTCGATGACGAAACATGCCAAAGAATATAACAAAAGTATGGAAGTTGAACAATTACATGATAATGACTTACTGACTCATTTATTTGGTGACTACAAGCCAACATATAACATATCCAACGACACGGCGTCGCCTCGCGGGGTCAGGCCAAAGCCAGATGTTGGATATATTTTCAAAGGAAAACATAGATGTCCAGATGGTTATAAATTGGAGCCTAAGAATCAAACATGTATTATTTGTCCTACTACTGGCGGATGGACAGTTCAATTTGGCGTGTGCCTTAAGAAACTTTAAATTTGTACATTACTAGATGACGCCCCGCGACTTCGTACACGTGGATTTAGATATTTAAAAATCCCGGAAACTCTTTGATTTTCCGAAATAAAAAGTAGCCTATGTCCTTCCCCGGGATGCAAGCTATCCCTTTACCAAATTTCGTCTAAATCGGTTGAACGAATGGACCGTGAAAAGCTAGCAGACAGACAGACAGATACACTTGCATTTATTTATCGATACTAATATTAAAAATGCGAAAGTGTGTCTGTCTGTTAGTCTTTCACGGCCAATCCGCTCAACCGATTTTGACGAAATTTGGCACAGATATAGCTTGCATCCCGGAGACGGACATATGCTACTTTTTATCCCGGAAAATCAAAGAATTCCATCATCTAGTAATATTATACTGTTATGTTTATAGTATGTACTAGCGATGTAACGAATGCCATAGTTTGGACAATGCGAGTATTCCGCTTTAGTTTACATTTGGCGCCATTTGTGCCTGGCTCGGAGACAGGTGACCTTGGCGGCAGTCCCGTTACCAATTAATGATAAAGAGAATACTGATAATGTGATTACGAGGTTAAGCTACTTTTTATCTCATTAAAAACCGGCCAAGTGCGAGTCAGACTCGCGCCCTCGTTCCGTCCTACAACTGTATTTTATCGACATTTTGCACGATCAAAAACTTATGCCTAAAAATAAATAAAAATCTGTTTTAAAATGTACAAGTAAAGCTCTTTCGTATGATACCCCACTTGATATAGCAATCTTACTTTGAAAGTTGATAATAGCAATATTTGCTCATGAACACATTTTAATTTTTTTGTTGTGATGTAACCACAAATTCACAGTTTCGTCTTTATTCCTTTACTTGTGACAGACAGACAACAAAGTGATCCTATAAGGGTTCCGTTTTTCCTTTTGAGGTACGGAACCCTAAAAAAACAAGAAATGAATGGATTTTGTTTTATTAGTTAACTATTACATGGAATATTCGTTACA
This sequence comes from Maniola hyperantus, assembly GCF_902806685.2. NCBI lineage: Eukaryota > Metazoa > Arthropoda > Insecta > Lepidoptera > Nymphalidae > Maniola > Maniola hyperantus. Next base: position 74,121 of record NC_048561.1, read on the forward strand.
TCACTAATATACGGATGGGTCGTTGTTGTTGCTTTATGTATAATGTCGTGTCCTCCGCGGACAATAGCACAGAATATCTACTCGTGCGACAATATACAATATACATTATACAATATACAGTAGTCCCCCGTCCGAGCACGCCCTTAGTTGTAAGGTTTCTTGTAATTATTGTTAACAATTTAAGCTTTTAATTTAAACATTGACCATGAAAGTAAAACACGTCGCCACGTTGCGGAATACCCGAGCAACTAATGGAAACTAGAACATACAGTGCGACAAGGCTATCTTGGCGCGTGGCGAAAACCGGAACTAACGTTGCCGTCAAGTGTTCCCTTTGTTCTTGTTTGTTCTTTGAATAGTCCAAAGAATAGTCTAAGCCTTTGTTCTCCAACAGCGCCCCCGTGTCAATGTCATTCAAGTGCCGAGAGAGCCTTGTGGCACTGTACACTTCTGAGATACACTTAGTGACTATAGACCATAGATTATCTACTTGCTATAGACCATAGATTATCTACTTGCTATAGACCATATACTAGTGGCGCCCTCAGACCAAGTTTTTTTTAACATTTCTGGTCAGGCTTTAGTATAGGTTATTTTTTTACTAATAAACACAATAATTGAAAAAATAAAACGATTGAATGCAACAAAATGTTTTTTATTTCTATGGGTACCTACTTAACATACATACAATTCGTTTTACATGAAAATACAGCTGACCTCATACTTGCGCAGTAGACGAGTTTTGCAATTGCAACTATCGGTAAAAGGCAACCAAACTAATTATCTAAATGCCTATATGAAAGGAAAAGGTGACTGACTGACTGATCTATCGACGCACAGCTCAAAGTACTGGATGGATCGGCCTGAAATTTGGCATGCAGACAGCTATTGTGACGTAGACATACGTTTCATATATTACAAAGTACTCTGTGGACATACGCTGAGAAATGATTTTTGAAAGTTCAACCTCTAAGGGGGTGAAATAGGGATTTAAATTTGTGTACAAAGTCCACGCGGATGAAGTTGCGAGCACAAGCTAGTCTTACATTATGTTACTTATGAAGATAATTAGATTAGTTGCATTTCCCCGTAGTTGCAATTGCCTCGCAGGACATACCTAATATGCCGAAAAAAATACAACTTACATTTTTTTTTACAATATAGGTAGGTACTTATAGTTACTTACTATGGTTAGTTAAAAATAATGCAAGTGCTAAACTATTGAACCGATTTTAGTCTAATAAAATTAGTTAATAAATACTGCATTTGTGATCTCTTATGGTAACCGATACTACAACATAATATCAAAAGATAACAAAACGCCATAAATACTTTAAAAGGGTATTCTGAACGGATAGTTTTTGTGTGTATCTCCCATTCTGAAAATAGAAAAAAAACACTTTTTATACCATTACATTGTAGACTGGTTAAACCCATGTATTTCTTTTATTGCCTCATCATCATCATCAACCGATACACGCCCACTGCTGGACATAGGTCTCTTGTAGGGACTTCTACACGCCGCGGTCTTGCGCTGCCGCCCCTTTATCAGCCAAATGGTAGTATATAGGAACGTGAAAAATTCACAGCAGTAGTAGGTAGGTATATAATCAATTTTAAAGGAAAACTATCATGGCTAAGTTGTGACTACGGAACCCTACACTGCGCGTGGGCCGCCACGCACTTACCCTTTGAACGTGAAGGTGCGCTTGTTCCTATTGAGAGCGTTCAGCGCCGCCACGTGCGTCGGCTGCAGCCGCACCGGCGCTGATGACGACGGAGCCGCCGCGCGCGCCTGCGCCAGGTGCGCCGCGCTGGAGCACTTCACCACCACGCTGCGGCCCAGCTGCAGCTGGTAGCTGCCACCACCAACAACAACAACAACAACAACAACAACGCATTAGCACAAGCGAAGCGAGCTGTTGCCGGCTACTAATGCTTCCTAACTTTAAAATACTCATGCCCGGTTTCCTATTCAATAGCGCTATTGGTCCGATGACTCGGGACAGTGCATTGCTGAACGACGCAATGCAAGATAAACTCCGTTTAAAAGCACCGTGCGCCGTTTATCGATTCCATAAAGTTATTTAATGTTTCGCCTGTCAATAGGTAGTTCATGGTTTGCGTAATTTTAGATTAAACATTATTTTAATAGTTTGTTTGTTACTATGCAGAAACAGTGTTTAGCCACTTATTTAGCACAGAAAAAAATATTATTAATAACAAAACTAGTACTGATGGCGAAAACTTGTTTCCTGTAACAGGCTCATCTAGCGACAGAATAGTGAACTGGTTATCGGTTTCATAGTTATTGTTGTATTCATAACGCATGGACAGCTAACCGACGTTTATCCTATACATAACTTTATTAAATCAATAGCTAATGAGAACATAACTGGCGAGTTCAGAAACTAGGCATGAGTCGGTTATTCTTTAAAGTTAGTATACTATGTTGTGAGCTCGTCTCATACCAGGGCGCGTTTGGAACCCTAGTACATTTAGTTTTTAACTATCACAAAATTCAAACTCAAACTCAAAGCATTTATTCAAAACTAGCTCTGATGCGTGAATTCGTCCGCGTGGACATAGGTTCTTGTAAATCCCGCGGGAACTCTTTGATTCTCCGGGATAAAACGTAGCCTAAGAAGAAGAAGTGTTGAAGAGTTGATGTTAGAATCATACCTGATCAGTAGCTGGGCAGGCGTGACCCCCAGCCCCGCCGCCATGACCTGGACCAGGGGGTCGTCGATCGCCGGCGACAGGCCGCTGGTCAGCTCGGCGGGGGTCCCCTTCGAGCCCAGCACGCCGAAGCAGCTCAGCTTGATGTTGCGCGACGCACAGAACTCCTCCAGGCGCAGTTGGGTGAGGTAGGGGTGGCTTTCCACCTGCTCACAATATTTGAGATGAAGTAGGTAGGTACCTATCTAATACTTGCGCACCTTTACAGTGGAGCAGATACCTAAATACTTATAGAAAAGGAAAAGGTGACTGACTGATCTATCAACGCACAGCTCAAACTACTGGACGGATCGGCCTGAGCCATTCAGAATAGAATAGAATAGAATAGAATAGAATAGAATAGAATAGAATAGAATAGAATAGAATAGAATAGAATAGAATAGAATAGAATAGAATAGAATAGAATAGAATAGAATAGAATAGAATAGAATAGAATAGAATAGAATAGAATAGAATAGAATAGAATAGAATAGAATAGAATAGAATAGAATAGAATAGAATAGAATAGAATAGAATAGAATAGAATAGAATAGAATAGAATAGAATAGAATATGTTTTATTCAAGTAGACTTTTTTACAAGCGCTTTCGAATCGTCGGGTAGTTTTAATTTACCACTGGTTCGGAATGCAGATAGCTATTATGACGTAGGCATCAGCTAAGAAGGGGGAGTAAAAAGGAGGTTGAAATATATGTACCTACTCCACGCGTATGACGTCACGAGCATAAGCTAGTCATAATGTAAAATATGTATGTATGTAGTGGTACTTTTATGTAATGTAGGTAAGTAGGTATACTGAATATATTGGGGATATCACTGAAGGACTTCTCAAGGTTTGTAACAATTGTAAGCCATGGATCGTCACAGTTCTCGACAGTTGGAGAACTTGTAACCAAACGTCGCGCCTGCCACGTCACTGGCAGGCGTCACATGGTAGTACATTTGACGCAGGTAGCCCTAATGTGTAGTCCCATTTTTCCTTGATTTTACATCACCATAGCCTAATACTTATATCGTCGATTCAGGGTCAACCAGAGTTCTCTCACTGTGGTACCGCTCCGAAGCCTGGAGGCCGAAGAGCAGTGGCGGATTTGCAGTCTTGGCCGCCCTACGCCCCAGGCCATGTAGTAAATAGGTACCAAGCCGCCCCTTTCTCAGCACTCATGATAATAGACTACAAACTTAACGATTTTTTATTGCCAACTTTTATCATAACATCAGTGAAATTTTTGTCAAAATTGGCAATTTTTGTCCCTAATACTTGGCCGCCCTAGGCCCGGGCCTACTGGGCCTTAGGGCAAATCTGCCAATGCCGTAGAGCCTGTTACCAATAGTGAGCGAGCGTCAACCAATCATTGTGACATTGTAACCATCATTCTACCGCACTCGAGCAGCGGTAGGTTGATTTCGTAAAACCTGCATCAATCTTTATTACAGTCTCAATTGTTCTGATTGGCTAAATTTGTGCGAGTCTTGTTGCTACAATGCATTGTAGCCAATAGTGAGCGAGCGTCAACCAATCAGAGGTGATTGCGATCGTAACATTGAAGCTGTCACTCTCCCGCAATCGCTGGGCATATGTTGGTTACCTGGTTGATGACAGGCTTGATCCTCGCTTTCTCCACGATTCTGTCCACTTGTTGCGAGTTGAAGTTGCTGAGGCCCCCGCGCCGCGCGAGGCCCCGCGATATGAGGCCCTCCACGCCGAACCAGGCCTCCAGGTAGTCATGCGATGAATATTGGAGGACTCCTGCTATTTTGGGCACGGGGTTCGGCCCTTCCTGGAAGTAACCATTATTGAAGGGAATTTTTACAAGTAACGCTTTAGTCGTGTCTTGAAAATATAGCTCGGATCTTTTTTGGACGAAACTGTCATTCAGCACAGTTCACGATATTTATAGGAACTTGTAACAAAACTTCGAAGGCTTTGACGTCACTCGCAGGCGTCAAATGTTGATTTGACGCAGGTAACCAGGTATAGCTCTACTTTTCATTGATTTCACGTCACCATAAAAAACAGTAACTTTTTGACTGTAGATTTTTGGATTTTTAATTACGTAAACTCAAAACTAAAGCTACGAGGGTTCCAAACGCGCCCAGGTCTGAGAAGAGCCAACAAGTGGTTACCGCCGCCCATGAACATTTGCAGTACCAGAGGAACCACCAATGCGTTACCGGCCTTTCAAGAATTTGTTGATCCGCTCCTTGATTAATCTCATGTTGTAATATAATGGGAACACCGCCGATGGGAGTTGATTCCATAGTTCGCATGTGCGTGACAAAAGGATCTGGCACAACGGGCGGGCACAATTCATATAATATAAGTGGTTATACCTTGAATGACATGGGGTTGTGTATGAGGTACAGGTCGAAGTAGTCCAAACCCATGGCGTCCAGCGACTGCCGGCACGCCGCCTCCACCAGGTCGCGGCGGTGGAAGGTGCTCCACAGCTTGTTGATGATGAACAGCTCCGAGCTGGGGACAGTACATCACCATCATCAACTCAATTCATCACAGGCCTACTGCTGCTGTGCTTGTGACGTCTAACCCCCAAGGGGGGAGAGTGAGCATAAGGGACAAGGAGGAGACATAAAATAATTTGTAGGGAGTCAAGAAGGTGCCCCGGGAAAACGTCAAGAGCAAGTACCGAACGGGCGCCCTCCCGTGATTCGGCCCATATAACCGAGAGGAGGAGAGAGGAGAGGAGAGGACCACGGGTCACCTCGTACAATGAGAAGGGCTTAGGCCATACTCCATCAAGCACGCTAAGAACAGAGTGGTAGACTTCACACACGTTTCAAATCAGATATGAGATGGATCTCCTCATTTCTGATTTGAAAGGTTTGTCGTACTTGTTCAGTAACTCTGCCTAAGTCGAACACAAGTAAGAGTCACTCAGCGGGCGATGGAGAGAGCTATGTGCGGAGTTTCTCTACGTGATCTATGAGGAAATAAGGAGATCTGCAGTAGAACTAGAGTAACCGACATATGTAATTCAACGGGTTGCGAAGTTGAAGTGGCAAGGCAGGATTTATTTTATAGTCATAAAAACCGATAGGCGCTAGAATGGCGACCTCGCACATGAAAGCGTAGCGTTGCAAGACCCTTCACTAGGTGGGCAGAAGAAATCAAACGAGTCTTCGGGAGTCGGTAATACCATCGATACACCTATAGAATTTTTAGTTTGGATAGCGGCGTCGCAAGACCGTGGCGTGTGGAAGCCCCTGGGGGCCTGGCCTACAACAAACCTATGTCTAGCATCTCTGTTGTTATCTATGTTGTGTGATATCTATCGGTTGATGACCTATTGTTGGCATTATTGTATTGTAGGTTGACATAAATCTATTGTTGACACACCTTTGAGAACATGATGGAGAACACTCAGACAAAGCAAGTGATATTTAATTCCACGTAGTTCCGGAGTCGTCCGAGGTGCATGCCTGGGACCGAACCCCCGACCCGGGATAGGAGGCCACATGACTCACCGCGTGACGGTCCCGTCCTGTATCTTGTCCCGGATGGCCTGGCCCACCTCCCGCTCGTTGCCGTAGATGTAAGCGCTGTCGATCGCGCGGTACCCCAGGTCGATGCCCGCGTGGATCACGTGCCTCAGCAGCGCTGGCTCCAGCTGTGAGGAGTGGAGAGCAGTGATAGAGTTGGTGACAGTGGGAGATGGAGTTTCAAATTGACTCCAAAAAAATGTGATGGTTTTTGAACAGACGTTTGGGATGAGGACCTAGGTAGGTAAATGCCAAAAAGTGAGAGGAACGAACGCGGAGATGAAAGTCTCCTCATTGGCGGCGGCAGATAGTAAAGTCAAGTAAGTAGTGTGGTACTACGTCCTATAGTCCATGTGATCGGATCCAGCGGCAGGCTGTTCGACTTGTGGACGATCCCAAACTAACCGGCTCGTTGGAAAGTCTGGAGCACCGCAGAGACGTTAGCTCTCTATGCGTGTTCTATCGCCTATAATGTAATGGGGAGTGCTGGTTGTCTGGTACGGGGCGCCACCTGGGTGTCCGGTACACTTCGACCACCCGTTGTGCCAGATCCCTCTTTCTTTCCACGCATCAACTCTCATCGGCGGTGTTCCCACTAGATTACAACATGGGGTTATCCTAGGGGCGCACCAACAAATTCCTGAAAGCCCGCATTGGTGGTTCCTCTGGTGCTGCAAATGTTCATGGGCGGCGGTAATCATTTAACATCAGGTGGCCCGCATGCTCGTTTGCTTGCTATCTCTTACAAAAACATTTGAATTAGATTTTCCTCACCATAGCAGTTCCCAATGACAGAACAGGCATGGTCCCCCCGTCGCTCAGCTCCATGGACGCCATCTCCTCGAAGCGGCCATACGTCACGTTCACACTCGTCAGCTCGTCTATCTTACTCCTCAGCTGCTCCTCGTCGACGCTGTTCTCTTCCGTCGTGACAGGCTGGGGTGGTGGGCGGGCGGGCGGGGCATCGCCGCGCGGTGAGGTTAGCTTGCTCTGTAAAACGTGTAAGGAACATACATTGTTTCAACCTATTGTACCTACCTACATTGTATTGAATAAATCATTCATTCATTCATTCATTCTAAACATAATTTCAACAAATTCTAATTCTAATTCTAAAATAAATAGCTAGCAGTCAGTAGGTACAGTACGCGGCCGAAAGTAATGTACATCGACCTTAAGAAGGAGATAGGATACCACTGTCTCAGTCGGTGAGACCGACAAAACGTTACATAGGTATGAGTGACAGAGACAACGCTCTACAAAGCCGAAATGTCATTCTAAGGGGCGATGTACATTACTTTCGGCTGCGTACTGTACATAACTCTTTGATTTTCCGCGACCTCGTCCGCGCGGACTACATACATTTCAAACCCCTATTTAACCCACTTAGGGGTGGAATTTCGAAAAATCCTTTCCTAATAGATACCTACCTACTCTTTAAAAAGAACAGACCCTCCAAATTTCATGTCTCTAAGACCAGCGGCTTAGGCTGTGCGTTGATATATAAGTCAGTCAGTCAGTCAGTAAGTCAACAGATAATGAAATTAAGTGGACAAAGGTGAAGCTTATCTCTTTTATACAAATCTCTTCCAGCTTCCCTCGAAAATGAGTTATCATCAACCCATCGCTGGTTCACTACTGAGCACGGGTCTCCTCTCAGAATGAAAAGAATTTTCTACCACGTCTACCACGCTGGCCAAGTGTGGATGGATATCAACCTAGTATAAATTAGGTTACTCACTGTCATAAGTAAAATCCAAATTAAACACATCAACTTCATGCTTCAACAAAACCAAATCACAGACAACATTTCAGTAAATTTTTTACTCAAAAACCACGAAAAATATAATGAGCGTAAACAACTGTTTTCATTGGTACATATTAGTATAGATCTACTCTCATCCCATTGACAAAATAGTTATTACTTAAGTTGAAAAATGTAGAACTAAGTATTAAATTTTTTCGATTATTTAGATTTTAGATAAAAGACGTGCGTCCTTCCTTATATACTCGTATATACTATACAATATACATATATAATATATATACGTTTGATCTGTCGGCGGCGCGGCCTTGTGTCGACAAGTTGAAATAACAAACATTAGCTTCGAGTTGTGTCTGAGTGAGCGCGATAACTAAACATACTAATTATGTTTCTCCAAGTGAACTACTATCTGTCGTAGTGGTGACAGCCTGTGCGTCGTGCCACAAGTCCGAGGTTCGATCCCACCACGCAGAGACCACTACTGGGAGCTATGTGCGTTTTGAGCAATTCAATATCACTTTTTTTTTTAAATAATTTTTATAGTGTTTTACCTACACTTCAAGGAAATCTTCTAAATATATAAAAGAAAAAGGTGACTGACTGATCTTTCAACGCACAACTCCAACTACTGGACGGATCGGGCTGTTTGGCGCAGACAAGCTATTATGACGGAAGCATAAGAAAGCTCTGCTAAGAAAGGATTTTTGAAAATTCAACCCCTAAGGAGGTGAAATAGGGGTACGAAATTTGTGTAGTCCAGTGCGGACGAAGTCGCGAGCATAAACTAGTTATTTATAAATATCACTTGTTTTACGGCAAAGGACAACATTGTACTTAGTAACTAAACTAAGGAAATATGCATGCCTGAGAATTCTCCGCAATGTTCTCAAAGGTGTGTGTCAATCCGCACTTGGCCAGCGTGGTAGACTATGACCAAACCCTTCTTATTCTAAAAGGAGGCCGTGCTCAGTAGTGGGCCAGCGATGGATTGAGACGATGGTAAATAATTATCATGTTATGCACCTTCCAAGACCAACAAACAAGTTGCAAAGAGGGTCACTGGTAGAGACCTCTTATAGAGAGACTAGCGACCCGCCCCGGCGTCGCATGGGTGCAATGTACCTACTTAGATACTAATGTGGTGTCAGTGAGGAGTGATTCTTCCGACGTTTTGTTCAAATATCGTCTATTTCAACAAATTAACACAAACTAATGTTAAACTATACCTACATATTAACCTTCCTCTTGAATTACTCTATCTATTGGTGAAAACCGCATTAAAATCCGTTGCGTAGTTTAAAAGATCTACGCGTTCATACATACATACAGACAGCGGGAGGCGACTTTATTTTATACTATGTAGGGATTATGTGCTTGCCTGTTCACGTTTAGTTTCTTCTTCTCTTTATTATGACAACTTTCTGGTACAAATAAAAATAAAATCAAATAAAAGTCACTAGGAAAGATCTTTGCTCAGCTGTGGGCAGTGGGCTTCGATCGATTGGTAACGAGGACGATGACCTTGATGACCCTGAAGACTAGGGCGCGTTTGGAACCCTCGTAGCTTTAGTTTTAAGTAGGTACGTATTAATTATCACCACTACTTAATATCATCTTACAAATTAAAATTTTGACCATCAGTACCTGAGCGTAATATTTAACATTTTACCTATTCTGAATAAATAATTTGTTTTTGATCATCTTACAAATAATCTGTTTTTGATCATCTTACAAATAATTTGTTTTTGATCATCTTACAAATAATTTGTTTTTGATCATCTTACAAATCCAACAATTATTGACAATCAAAATTCAAAAAGTGTACAATAGTACTACTTGAATAAATGATTCGACTTGTCTTGACTTGCAAGCTTGCTTCGTTGCGCACGCTTCAATGTAACGTACAAATGATGTGCTTCAACGGTTGAGTGCCTGCGGAGTGCGGACCTTGAGGTCCCGGGCTTAGATTGGACCAAAAACGTTTTACCCTTTTCTATAAAGAAATAAAAATTACACGAATGTTGTCGAAGGGGGGGGGGGACGGGGTGAGGGAGACGAGGAAAGGTGATAGTACCTACTGATGATTATACTGATATGATGCCACCAGGAAAACGGGTAGGTATTTAAAACAGCTGTAATTTTAAAAGTTCGCAATTTATTGCAAATAAAACATCTGACTGACGCTAGAGGTCAACGAACGTTGCGTAGATAGATGCCGCGGGATCAATGCTGCGAAATGGCGTTGCGGGTTTGAAAAATATTACATCACTAAAAGTACAAGTATAAGACAAATGGTTAGGGGGCATCCATAAATTACGTGAGGTGTTTTTTTGAATTGTCTGTCCCTCCCTCCCCCCCTGGTGAGATGTCGTGAGATTTTGTTCAACCCTCCCCCATCCCCCAATCTCACGTGAGATTTTTCAAAATGCGGGTTTCTTACGTAAGCGCGTTGGATTGTTATTGTAAAAAGAAAAAAAATTGCCTCGTGCTTTTATTTACGACTAGTTAAGACTAGTAATCAATATTGCTGAGAGTTATAAGTGTAATAAAAATTTATTTTATTTAATTTAACAATAGAACACTTAAATCATATTACGATTACGCAATCTTAAGCACGTATAATCTGGATTAAAGGGACCAAAATAGTATAATTTTTTTTGTATCAATCACAAAAAAATTTGCGTGATATTTGCCGAGACCCCCCCCTCTCTCCAACGTAAGATTAGATGAGATTTGACTCGACCCTCTCCCCCCCTTAAACATCTCACGTAATATATGGACGCCCCCTTATTGGTATTGGATTGGGTTCAAGGAGTATAATAATAGCGATATGTTTTTGCTAGCGTTATAATTGCATCCTGTATTTCTGGGGTCCCGTGACTAAATGGCCTGATGGTACCTCATACATGGCGATCCTCTGCGACACGGTGCCGCCCCTGGGCCTGCCCCTCCCCTCCAGGTGCTCCCTCCTGCTCGCGCCCCCCCTGTCCACAGAGCTCATCCTCACCACCAGCTGCTTGACTCGCCCCTTCACCGCATCCCCCAGGTCCAGCTCCGCCAGGGATCTGGCCCTGCGCATGTCTGAATCCTCCTTCAAAGCAAACAAGGAAATCTGTATATTAATCTGTGAGGTCTGCCAACCCTCTATTGGCCAGCGTGGTAGACTATGGCCAAACTTTTCTCATTCTGAGAGGATACCCGTATTCAGTAGTGAGCCGGCGATGGGTTGATTATGATGAATTAGAGGGCGTTATCTGTTAGAGCGAACACGATTACCTTTTTCCTTCTATACTCCTGCCACACTTGTGAACTAGACGGTGCATCCTTCGCGAATACTTCATTATTTACACTTGAGATTGTTCGATTGATCTTGTTTCTTTCACTTGAAATGTTTTTCGTTTTCAAATCTTTTGTTTCATTTCTATTGACTTTGTTTGCTTCGAAATCATTACTCGTTGTAGTTTTTTCATTGTTGACTGTATTATCTAAAGCAGATGCATGTATGGACTCGTCTACACAGTTCAGTTCGTTTTGATTGTAATCCATCTTTAAAATCTCATTCACAATTTTAGGTTTGTCGTTAACCACGTCTTCTTTAAGTGGTTCAATTTCTTCGTAACTTTTTGATACTGGGTCTTTCGATTCACATCTCTAGAAATGTAAAACTGGTTTAGTTATTTTAGTTTTAATGTATGAGGATAGTAAAATCACCAAAGTTTTAATTTAAAGTTTGGTCATGTTAAAAATTCACCTTCGTATTAAAAAAAAATATCAATTTAAAAATTAATTAAATAAACTTAAGGTTTAATTATTGTAGTATTTTCTATCAATATGTATGTCATAGATTAATTATTGGTCTCGCTCCGCTATGTATTCTACTGAATAAAGGAATTCTATTGTCAAAAAAATGTGTGGACTGTTTATTGATATGTACATATATAATTTTTAGCAATAAATACCTCTGTCATAATATTTAATAGTATATTAAATCTTTTGTCTGTATTATGGTATGAATATTTTTTAAATTTATGTATAGCTTTTAATAACAATAGAAAAATAAACTCACTTCAAACAAGGCTATTTTAGATGTTACAGAAACTTCTTTGGGAACATCATCTAATTCCTTTTTGACGGTTTTGTAATCCTTTGAATCCAACCTTCTTATTACTCTGTTAACTTTACCCTTTAACATAATAATATCTTCTTCTGCTTCCTCTCCTGCATTTGTACTTTTGACAGGTAAATTTTCCAATTTAGTATCATTTACTTTTTTACAATCAGGTTCTGTATTGGCTAATACTATTTCGTTCACTAAATCAGTCTGATTTTTTCCTGTTACTAATGCTGCCTGATAATCATCAGTAATTTTTGATTTAGATATTAAAGGTTTTGGAACTTTAACATTTTTGATGTCAGACTCAGAGGTACTAAAAGGTTGTTTTAATCTATCATCTAATTGTTTCGTTGATTGAATAACCAATTTATTATTTTCTGGTAAAATTTTCAGTATATTTTGTGTATTTAAGTTGCCTTCTTTCTTAAAATTATTTTCGTTTATAGTTGTTCTGATTGGGGATTTCAAAGTCAGTTCAATTTTGTTGAAAGTTTGCTCTTTTTCATCAGGCATTGTAATTTCTTTTGATTCGTAATTTATTTTAACATCTATTTTGGGATCTGTTTTGAAATTAGTTTTATCTTTATCTTGTGCTTTGTTATTATCATTGCAAATTTTAATTGGTTGTGCACCAATATTTGATGCCGTTAGTTCTTTCATTGTTTGATCTTCTTTAATCAACTTAACATCATGTTTGCTATCGGCAAGATTAATTTTGACTGTGAAATTGGATGTTTCACTTATAGAAATTTTGCTTTCATTTTCATTTTGAGATGGAAGTACGTGTGAATTTTTATTCGGATTAGTTTTTACATTAGAAGGTGGATCTGTTGTGCTTTTTGAACTCTCTAAGATTAAGTGACTGCTTTTAGGTTCTGTTTCTTGATAGTTTTGTTTTTCGGTCAAAAGAGGAACTTCATTTACATATTTGGTACCGTTTATTGCTGTAAGTTGTGCGTGAGGTGGACTCGATTGTGGACTGCAGAGGTTTTCTGAAGATACTATTCCTTTATCTGTGTTCTTTGTCACTCTTCCATATTTTGTCACTGAGTTTGGAATAGTAGACATATTATTTATTGTTTCGGTTTGTTGTTCAATATCCATACTTTGTATTTGAGAAGTCTTGCTTTCTTGTGACAAAGAAGTTGGTTTCTCTTCTATCACTTTGTCGTCAATATTCTTCGTTCCTAAAATATGCTTTACATCTTGTTTGACGAATTTGTCTTCCTCGAGTAGTGTAGATGATTTAACATTTAATGCATATTGTGGAGGAGAATTTCCAACATTTTTATCCGTTAATTTATCTTTTTTATCAGTTACTGTATTGGATATCCTATCTTTAATATTTAACCTTGCTGGATGTTTGTTTAGAGTAGCTGAGTTAATTTTCGTGTCTAAACTATCTTTTGTATTCAATGCAACAGGTATTTTACATTTAGTAGCATCATTTACGTTACTATTACTAATGTTTTCTGATTTTACTACAGTTTCTGTTAGCGATCTCATCAGTTCTTTTTTCATTTCAATATTTTTTTGTGTGGCCTCTGATTTCATTATAGTAGGGTTAGCATTACCAAGTGAATCAGTTTTGTTCTTCGAAATAGTTCCTGATTTTACACTAGTGTTCCCATGTCTAACAGTTTCATCATCAGATTTCATAGATTTTTCTTTTGTCATCGCAGGGGTTTTATTTTTGTAATCTTCTGTATTAGATCTCTTAAATGAATATTTTCGATGACTTGGAGGTGGTATTTCAATTTCTTGTTCACTTTTTCGCTTAAGTAACGGAATTTTACTCTTAGTCTTCTCAATACTTACATTATTTTCACATTCATTCACTGATTGGACATTATTTTCGTCGTAAGCGTGTATTATTTCTTCAAATTTAGATTCTAGTTTAATTGGATTGCTGATTTTGTCGGGTGATGGTATATCATTAGAAGCTTCGCTTTCTATGATTTCTTCGTATATTTTGTCAAATTCATCATCTACTTTTGGTGACTCTAGTTCCTGATCTTTCTTGGTTTCAATCAAAACTTTCGTTACACCTTGCGGTGAGTTTTTACTGATGTCTTTCAGTTTTGGTATAGATGAGCGTCGTTTTTGTTCCAAAAATGGCTGAAAAATCATAAGATTTTTTAACATATTTTAGCGTTTCTGAATGTTGTTAACAAATGTTGAGTACAGTTGAAATTATAGTAAAATTATACCTTGGGGTCATTTGTGTTTCGTTTATCCTGTCTTTCTTTTCTTACTCTCTCAATTGCTTGCTTAAACCTGAGCTTTGGTATTCTCGTTTGGTTTTTCTTCGAATCTTTATGTTCTTCTTCTGAAAATCATTTAAGATTATTAAGTTTTTGACAACGTGACGTATTAAACTAAATGTTTTTAGAATTGTTTAATTGGTATCATGATATTCACGATTGTTATTATTGTTGGTTAACTACTGTTAAGTTATAAGGTTACCTCCAGTTTTCTTCTTATCATTATTTCCAGCAGTGTATTGATCCAATCTTATTGTTACCGGTAAAACGTCGCTGCGTATTTCAGTGCGTACTTCAACAGGACTACTTGCCTCAGTTACACTTATTATCTTGTTTTTAACCATTGATTCATCCTAAAAATTATAATTTCTACCTTGTATAAGTTTCACTTAAGTAACAATTTTAAAATCTTTCATTGGCGTACTAAAAGAGTCAAGGAAGTATTTTCAATATTCATTCTTTTAAAACAAAATTTTTAATCTTTTGAACAACTTTAACTTTCATATTACAGGTAAAAAATAAAACAGTAAGTAATTATATGGAAAAAAATATATAAGATTTAATTAAAATATTTCAATAATTCAATAAATTCTTGAAAAAGGAAGACAAAAAATTAATTTTTTTCATGCAATTTCCGAATTATTTATTCCAATTAATATATTCAAATAATTTCATTTCTTATACTCGTACTCAAACTTCTGGTCGCGTGTGAACACTGTTTTCGCGGGAGAACTTTGCTTCTTAAACAAATGTTGGAACCTTACCGAGACGTCCTCCGAGACGACCACCTTCTGCAGCTTCAGGTCTCCCTTCGTGAAGCTCGATTCTTCCTTAGTCACGGTGATTACTGGCGAATACACAAAATCATCTTTGTCAGCTACTGCCTCTTCATCGGAAGCAAAATTTGTAGCATTAAAACCCTTTTCATCATTAAGATCCTCTCTAGTATTCAGTGATTTGACGAAATCTCCATTCGAATCATTCTCTTCTTCTGGTAATGTTACATCTTTTTTATCATCTACAATATAATCTGTTTCAGATACTCCAGTAGGTCTTTTAGCGTGTTTACTTTTTTCTCTATACTGTATATTATCATCAACAGTGTGTTCGGGTTCATCGAGTGTGGTTCGTGTAACACTTCTGAACTGCTGTAGTCCTGGTACTTGCGACTCTATTGTCGGTGAGCGTTCGGACATTGTGTTACTTGGGCTGAAGGAACCAATATTAAACATTATTGTAAACTGCTAAAAATAAAGTAAGTAGATACTCGCTATAAGTTACTTTTTATCCCTTAAAATGAAAGTGTTTCCACGGGATTTTTAAAGAACCAGCTCCCCGATTGTGTTAGAAAAACGTATTCATCGTTATCGTAATCGTCAACAGATGCTGCCCTTTGATTGGCTGTGAAAAAATGTAAACAGCGGATCATCCAATCAAAGGGCAGAATTTGTTGACGATTACGGTAACGATGAATACGTTTCTCCACAATCGGGGGGGGGGGGGGGGGGGGGGGGCGCAGGTGGACGAAGTCGAAGGGACCCTTTTACTAAGGTTCTGTATGTCAGTTCTGTAATTTTTTTTGGATTACTATTGCGGCTATAATAACAAATATTTAATATAATTAGAATTTCAAAATGGCCGCCATGAAATATCGATAGATCAAAAAGTGTTATTTGTTATAGGATGGTACGGAACCCTTAGTGTGTGAGTCTGACTCGCACTTGACCGGCGTCTTTATAAACTAAGTATCTGATGCCCGCGACAGATGTCACTCTGCAGTTCCCTAACTAGGTATAACCGAGCGATTCTGTAGCGGCGTGCTTGGAGGACAAACAAACACACTTTCGCATAGCTTTCTTCTTTCTCATTTATAATATTATGGAGAGAGAAATTAGTAATGTAATAAATGAATGTTAGAAAGATAAGTAGTACTCACATATCGTGGAGGAACTTCAACAATGTGCTGTGGCCGACGCCTGCCATATAATTGTGTGTTTATCGCACGATAAGATTGTCGATAATAGCTATATTGTGATTAAGTGGCAATGGGCAGAGCACATCGTTCGGAAAATACACGTTGGGGGTTCTAAATTGCTAGAATGCCCACCTCGCACCGGACAGACGAGTCTGCGAGAGCCGCTAGATGGCGCCGGCGTAACACCGTGCCGTGTGGGAGACCTATGTCCAGCAGTGGACGTGTATCGCAAAGGGAGTATCACTACGTTCTTCCTGCAATTGTAATGTCGTCGATTTATATTATTTTTGTTCTCCATTATACATTACAATAAAGTTGATAACCAAAACACGCTTGTCAAATTGTACAGACCAACATGGCTGATAACAAAACTACAACATTCATGAAAAAAATGAAAAAAATATTTTTCATGAATGTTGGTACCTAACATAGGTTGGTAATGATTTCCACATTATTTCATGATTTCGTTCTTTAGCAGAATTTGAACTTTACTATTTAGCTGTAGCCGTAGTACAAGATTTTACGTTTCACCAAACCAAACCAAATTCGAGAGTACTTCCGCGTTACAGTGAATCTTAAATACCTTGTTTTAAAGCTCAAGTTTGTCTACACTTCTACAGCCAGCGCTCCAAGCGGAAACATTGCAAAATTAAAATCAGTGGCATTGAATATTTGACTTCAATTCAAGGCTGTTTAGGTCCATTTTACTGTAACGCGGAAGTATTTCGACTCTCGAATTTGGTTTGGTTTGGTGAGACGTAAAATCTTGTACTACGGGTACTGATAAGGGTACAATTACGTTGAATTGTGACATTTCCGAAAACCACCTAAGAAGTGTCGACCCCCTGGTGTATCGGTGATGATGATGATGATGAGTCACGTATCTACGTAACGGGTGCGGCAAGCTACTTGACACGGCCACGTGGTCACAACACTCACAACTTGTGGATGGCTTCATTGTAATGTTGTGATTAACTCTCTGATGTACATAATTGCATTGGTAAGCACTGCCTGCAATCTTAAACATGAGAGGTCCAGGTTCAATTCCCAATCCAAAAAAAAAAAAATGGTTTATTCAAAATAGGTAATAAATTAAATTTTGATAGTCGGTTGCTGCATTTGTAAGATGATATTTACGCGAACTTAAAACTAAAGCTACGAGGGTTCCAAACGCGCCCAGGTCTGAGAAGAGCTAAATTGTCTCTTGTCTGGTCTGGTGAAGACTGCGGTTACCACTCCACCAGCGAACCCGCTTAGCTTAGGTAGCTAGTCTGATGGGGTACTTCGGCCGTGTCTGGTGGCCACTCTACCGGCACAGCCGTGCCGCCAAGCGGTTTAACGTTCCAGTACGAACAATGCGACAAATTAATTGATCAAGTGAAGGTCCCGAAAATTGCTAGTGCGCGTGGCCGCCATTTTAGTGACGTCAGCACTAGACTGAAGTTTCAAGCTGATGGTAGGTATATTTTTATTTCAGCTGTCGTCAAAATGACGTCATTTTGATGCTAAT
Organism: Maniola hyperantus; assembly: GCF_902806685.2. Lineage (NCBI taxonomy): Eukaryota > Metazoa > Arthropoda > Insecta > Lepidoptera > Nymphalidae > Maniola > Maniola hyperantus. The sequence continues at coordinate 91,988 of NC_048561.1, forward strand.
GAGACATGGTTCCAGCGCAATAGCAATTTGCGGGACATACTTACTATGGGTTTGAATGGAATAAATCGTAATAGCCTAGTGGTTATTGGACGGCCGCTTGATATTCGAGAGGACGGGGCTTCGATCTCGGGTTCGAACTTTTCGCAGTTACGCCCGTTTAAGCAATCAATGAATATAGTGATATTAATTGATTGCTTAAACGGGCGTAACTGCTTTAACCGTGAATATACAATATACAATATACAAGTCCCAGAGTTTAAGATCATACTTACTTGCATATCTCTTTCTATTTTTCTTTCTTCTATTTTAATCTATACCTACTTGTTAAGAGCAGGTACTTATGTTAAGTGAAAACGAAAACCGCTAAACGCTGTTATTTATTTGTTTATGAATATTTTTTAACAAAGTTACAAAAATAGTTGAACCAATCTTCAAATGGTTAACTTAGAATATAGGTAAGTAGCTAACACGTTCGATGTAACAACTAACGAGTACAAGTAACCTACAGATACAGAACCTGCACTCATTAGAATATAGGTAAGTAGCTAACACGTTCGATGTAACAACTAACGAGTACAAGTAACCTACAGATACAGAACCTGCACTCATTAGAATATAGGTAAGTAGCTAACACGTTCGATGTAACAACTAACGAGTACAAGTAACCTACAGATACAGAACCTGCACTCATTAGAATATAGGTAAGTAGCTAACACGTTCGATGTAACAACTAACGAGTACAAGTAACCTACAGATACAGAACCTGCACTCATTAGAATATAGGTAAGTAGCTAACACGTTCGATGTAACAACTAACGAGTACAAGTAACCTACAGATACAGAACCTGCACTCATTAGAATATAGGTAAGTAGCTAACACGTTCGATGTAACAACTAACGAGTACAAGTAACCTACAGATACAGAACCTGCACTCATTAGAATATAGGTAAGTAGCTAACACGTTCGATGTAACAACTAACGAGTACAAGTAACCTACAGATACAGAACCTGCACTCATTAGAATATAGGTAAGTAGCTAACACGTTCGATGTAACAACTAACGAGTACAAGTAACCTACAGATACAGAACCTGCACTCATTAGAATATAGGTAAGTAGCTAACACGTTCGATGTAACAACTAACGAGTACAAGTAACCTACAGATACAGAACCTGCACTCATTAGAATATAGGTAAGTAGCTAACACGTTCGATGTAACAACTAACGAGTACAAGTAACCTACAGATACAGAACCTGCACTCATTAGAATATAGGTAAGTAGCTAACACGTTCGATGTAACAACTAACGAGTACAAGTAACCTACAGATACAGAACCTGCACTCATTAGAATATAGGTAAGTAGCTAACACGTTCGATGTAACAACTAACGAGTACAAGTAACCTACAGATACAGAACCTGCACTCATTAGAATATAGGTAAGTAGCTAACACGTTCGATGTAACAACTAACGAGTACAAGTAACCTACAGATACAGAACCTGCACTCATTAGAATATAGGTAAGTAGCTAACACGTTCGATGTAACAACTAACGAGTACAAGTAACCTACAGATACAGAACCTGCACTCATTAGAATATAGGTAAGTAGCTAACACGTTCGATGTAACAACTAACGAGTACAAGTAACCTACAGATACAGAACCTGCACTCATTAGAATATAGGTAAGTAGCTAACACGTTCGATGTAACAACTAACGAGTACAAGTAACCTACAGATACAGAACCTGCACTCATTAGAATATAGGTAAGTAGCTAACACGTTCGATGTAACAACTAACGAGTACAAGTAACCTACAGATACAGAACCTGCACTCATTAGAATATAGGTAAGTAGCTAACACGTTCGATGTAACAACTAACGAGTACAAGTAACCTACAGATACAGAACCTGCACTCATTAGAATATAGGTAAGTAGCTAACACGTTCGATGTAACAACTAACGAGTACAAGTAACCTACAGATACAGAACCTGCACTCATTAGAATATAGGTAAGTAGCTAACACGTTCGATGTAACAACTAACGAGTACAAGTAACCTACAGATACAGAACCTGCACTCATTAGAATATAGGTAAGTAGCTAACACGTTCGATGTAACAACTAACGAGTACAAGTAACCTACAGATACAGAACCTGCACTCATTAGAATATAGGTAAGTAGCTAACACGTTCGATGTAACAACTAACGAGTACAAGTAACCTACAGATACAGAACCTGCACTCATTAGAATATAGGTAAGTAGCTAACACGTTCGATGTAACAACTAACGAGTACAAGTAACCTACAGATACAGAACCTGCACTCATTAGAATATAGGTAAGTAGCTAACACGTTCGATGTAACAACTAACGAGTACAAGTAACCTACAGATACAGAACCTGCACTCATTAGAATATAGGTAAGTAGCTAACACGTTCGATGTAACAACTAACGAGTACAAGTAACCTACAGATACAGAACCTGCACTCATTAGAATATAGGTAAGTAGCTAACACGTTCGATGTAACAACTAACGAGTACAAGTAACCTACAGATACAGAACCTGCACTCATTAGAATATAGGTAAGTAGCTAACACGTTCGATGTAACAACTAACGAGTACAAGTAACCTACAGATACAGAACCTGCACTCATTAGAATATAGGTAAGTAGCTAACACGTTCGATGTAACAACTAACGAGTACAAGTAACCTACAGATACAGAACCTGCACTCATTAGAATATAGGTAAGTAGCTAACACGTTCGATGTAACAACTAACGAGTACAAGTAACCTACAGATACAGAACCTGCACTCATTAGAATATAGGTAAGTAGCTAACACGTTCGATGTAACAACTAACGAGTACAAGTAACCTACAGATACAGAACCTGCACTCATTAGAATATAGGTAAGTAGCTAACACGTTCGATGTAACAACTAACGAGTACAAGTAACCTACAGATACAGAACCTGCACTCATTAGAATATAGGTAAGTAGCTAACACGTTCGATGTAACAACTAACGAGTACAAGTAACCTACAGATACAGAACCTGCACTCATTAGAATATAGGTAAGTAGCTAACACGTTCGATGTAACAACTAACGAGTACAAGTAACCTACAGATACAGAACCTGCACTCATTAGAATATAGGTAAGTAGCTAACACGTTCGATGTAACAACTAACGAGTACAAGTAACCTACAGATACAGAACCTGCACTCATTAGAATATAGGTAAGTAGCTAACACGTTCGATGTAACAACTAACGAGTACAAGTAACCTACAGATACAGAACCTGCACTCATTAGAATATAGGTAAGTAGCTAACACGTTCGATGTAACAACTAACGAGTACAAGTAACCTACAGATACAGAACCTGCACTCATTAGAATATAGGTAAGTAGCTAACACGTTCGATGTAACAACTAACGAGTACAAGTAACCTACAGATACAGAACCTGCACTCATTAGAATATAGGTAAGTAGCTAACACGTTCGATGTAACAACTAACGAGTACAAGTAACCTACAGATACAGAACCTGCACTCATTAGAATATAGGTAAGTAGCTAACACGTTCGATGTAACAACTAACGAGTACAAGTAACCTACAGATACAGAACCTGCACTCATTAGAATATAGGTAAGTAGCTAACACGTTCGATGTAACAACTAACGAGTACAAGTAACCTACAGATACAGAACCTGCACTCATTAGAATAGGTAAGTAGCTAACACGTTCGATGTAACAACTAACGAGTACAAGTAACCTACAGATACAGAACCTGCACTCATTAGAATATAGGTAAGTAGCTAACACGTTCGATGTAACAACTAACGAGTACAAGTAACCTACAGATACAGAACCTGCACTCATTAGAATATAGGTAAGTAGCTAACACGTTCGATGTAACAACTAACGAGTACAAGTAACCTACAGATACAGAACCTGCACTCATTAGAATATAGGTAAGTAGCTAACACGTTCGATGTAACAACTAACGAGTACAAGTAACCTACAGATACAGAACCTGCACTCATTAGAATATAGGTAAGTAGCTAACACGTTCGATGTAACAACTAACGAGTACAAGTAACCTACAGATACAGAACCTGCACTCATTAGAATATAGGTAAGTAGCTAACACGTTCGATGTAACAACTAACGAGTACAAGTAACCTACAGATACAGAACCTGCACTCATTAGAATATAGGTAAGTAGCTAACACGTTCGATGTAACAACTAACGAGTACAAGTAACCTACAGATACAGAACCTGCACTCATTAGAATATAGGTAAGTAGCTAACACGTTCGATGTAACAACTAACGAGTACAAGTAACCTACAGATACAGAACCTGCACTCATTAGAATATAGGTAAGTAGCTAACACGTTCGATGTAACAACTAACGAGTACAAGTAACCTACAGATACAGAACCTGCACTCATTAGAATATAGGTAAGTAGCTAACACGTTCGATGTAACAACTAACGAGTACAAGTAACCTACAGATACAGAACCTGCACTCATTAGAATATAGGTAAGTAGCTAACACGTTCGATGTAACAACTAACGAGTACAAGTAACCTACAGATACAGAACCTGCACTCATTAGAATATAGGTAAGTAGCTAACACGTTCGATGTAACAACTAACGAGTACAAGTAACCTACAGATACAGAACCTGCACTCATTAGAATATAGGTAAGTAGCTAACACGTTCGATGTAACAACTAACGAGTACAAGTAACCTACAGATACAGAACCTGCACTCATTAGAATATAGGTAAGTAGCTAACACGTTCGATGTAACAACTAACGAGTACAAGTAACCTACAGATACAGAACCTGCACTCATTAGAATATAGGTAAGTAGCTAACACGTTCGATGTAACAACTAACGAGTACAAGTAACCTACAGATACAGAACCTGCACTCATTAGAATATAGGTAAGTAGCTAACACGTTCGATGTAACAACTAACGAGTACAAGTAACCTACAGATACAGAACCTGCACTCATTAGAATATAGGTAAGTAGCTAACACGTTCGATGTAACAACTAACGAGTACAAGTAACCTACAGATACAGAACCTGCACTCATTAGAATATAGGTAAGTAGCTAACACGTTCGATGTAACAACTAACGAGTACAAGTAACCTACAGATACAGAACCTGCACTCATTAGAATATAGGTAAGTAGCTAACACGTTCGATGTAACAACTAACGAGTACAAGTAACCTACAGATACAGAACCTGCACTCATTAGAATATAGGTAAGTAGCTAACACGTTCGATGTAACAACTAACGAGTACAAGTAACCTACAGATACAGAACCTGCACTCATTAGAATATAGGTAAGTAGCTAACACGTTCGATGTAACAACTAACGAGTACAAGTAACCTACAGATACAGAACCTGCACTCATTAGAATATAGGTAAGTAGCTAACACGTTCGATGTAACAACTAACGAGTACAAGTAACCTACAGATACAGAACCTGCACTCATTAGAATATAGGTAAGTAGCTAACACGTTCGATGTAACAACTAACGAGTACAAGTAACCTACAGATACAGAACCTGCACTCATTAGAATATAGGTAAGTAGCTAACACGTTCGATGTAACAACTAACGAGTACAAGTAACCTACAGATACAGAACCTGCACTCATTAGAATATAGGTAAGTAGCTAACACGTTCGATGTAACAACTAACGAGTACAAGTAACCTACAGATACAGAACCTGCACTCATTAGAATATAGGTAAGTAGCTAACACGTTCGATGTAACAACTAACGAGTACAAGTAACCTACAGATACAGAACCTGCACCCATTAGAATATAGGTAAGTAGCTAACACGTTCGATGTAACAACTAACGAGTACAAGTAACCTACAGATACAGAACCTGCACTCATTAGAATATAGGTAAGTAGCTAACACGTTCGATGTAACAACTAACGAGTACAAGTAACCTACAGATACAGAACCTGCACTCATTAGAATATAGGTAAGTAGCTAACACGTTCGATGTAACAACTAACGAGTACAAGTAACCTACAGATACAGAACCTGCACTCATTAGAATATAGGTAAGTAGCTAACACGTTCGATGTAACAACTAACGAGTACAAGTAACCTACAGATACAGAACCTGCACTCATTAGAATATAGGTAAGTAGCTAACACGTTCGATGTAACAACTAACGAGTACAAGTAACCTACAGATACAGAACCTGCACTCATTAGAATATAGGTAAGTAGCTAACACGTTCGATGTAACAACTAACGAGTACAAGTAACCTACAGATACAGAACCTGCACTCATTAGAATATAGGTAAGTAGCTAACACGTTCGATGTAACAACTAACGAGTACAAGTAACCTACAGATACAGAACCTGCACTCATTAGAATATAGGTAAGTAGCTAACACGTTCGATGTAACAACTAACGAGTACAAGTAACCTACAGATACAGAACCTGCACTCATTAGAATATAGGTAAGTAGCTAACACGTTCGATGTAACAACTAACGAGTACAAGTAACCTACAGATACAGAACCTGCACTCATTAGAATATAGGTAAGTAGCTAACACGTTCGATGTAACAACTAACGAGTACAAGTAACCTACAGATACAGAACCTGCACTCATTAGAATATAGGTAAGTAGCTAACACGTTCGATGTAACAACTAACGAGTACAAGTAACCTACAGATACAGAACCTGCACTCATTAGAATATAGGTAAGTAGCTAACACGTTCGATGTAACAACTAACGAGTACAAGTAACCTACAGATACAGAACCTGCACTCATTAGAATATAGGTAAGTAGCTAACACGTTCGATGTAACAACTAACGAGTACAAGTAACCTACAGATACAGAACCTGCACTCATTAGAATATAGGTAAGTAGCTAACACGTTCGATGTAACAACTAACGAGTACAAGTAACCTACAGATACAGAACCTGCACTCATTAGAATATAGGTAAGTAGCTAACACGTTCGATGTAACAACTAACGAGTACAAGTAACCTACAGATACAGAACCTGCACTCATTAGAATATAGGTAAGTAGCTAACACGTTCGATGTAACAACTAACGAGTACAAGTAACCTACAGATACAGAACCTGCACTCATTAGAATATAGGTAAGTAGCTAACACGTTCGATGTAACAACTAACGAGTACAAGTAACCTACAGATACAGAACCTGCACTCATTAGAATATAGGTAAGTAGCTAACACGTTCGATGTAACAACTAACGAGTACAAGTAACCTACAGATACAGAACCTGCACTCATTAGAATATAGGTAAGTAGCTAACACGTTCGATGTAACAACTAACGAGTACAAGTAACCTACAGATACAGAACCTGCACTCATTAGAATATAGGTAAGTAGCTAACACGTTCGATGTAACAACTAACGAGTACAAGTAACCTACAGATACAGAACCTGCACTCATTAGAATATAGGTAAGTAGCTAACACGTTCGATGTAACAACTAACGAGTACAAGTAACCTACAGATACAGAACCTGCACTCATTAGAATATAGGTAAGTAGCTAACACGTTCGATGTAACAACTAACGAGTACAAGTAACCTACAGATACAGAACCTGCACTCATTAGAATATAGGTAAGTAGCTAACACGTTCGATGTAACAACTAACGAGTACAAGTAACCTACAGATACAGAACCTGCACTCATTAGAATATAGGTAAGTAGCTAACACGTTCGATGTAACAACTAACGAGTACAAGTAACCTACAGATACAGAACCTGCACTCATTAGAATATAGGTAAGTAGCTAACACGTTCGATGTAACAACTAACGAGTACAAGTAACCTACAGATACAGAACCCTGCACTCATTAGAATATAGGTAAGTAGCTAACACGTTCGATGTAACAACTAACGAGTACAAGTAACCTACAGATACAGAACCTGCACTCATTAGAATATAGGTAAGTAGCTAACACGTTCGATGTAACAACTAACGAGTACAAGTTACCTACAGATACAGAACCTGCACTCATTAGAATATAGGTAAGTAGCTAACACGTTCGATGTAACAACTAACGAGTACAAGTAACCTACAGATACAGAACCTGCACTCATTAGAATATAGGTAAGTAGCTAACACGTTCGATGTAACAACTAACGAGTACAAGTACCTACAGATACAGAACCTGCACTCATTAGAATATAGGTAAGTAGCTAACACGTTCGATGTAACAACTAACGAGTACAAGTAACCTACAGATACAGAACCTGCACTCATTAGAATATAGGTAAGTAGCTAACACGTTCGATGTAAAATCTAACGAGTACAAGTAACCTACAGATACAGAACCTGCACTCATTAGAATATAGGTAAGTAGCTAACACGTTCGATGTAACAACTAACGAGTACAAGTAACCTACAGATACAGAACCTGCACTCATTAGAATATAGGTAAGTAGCTAACACGTTCGATGTAACAACTAACGAGTACAAGTAACCTACAGATACAGAACCTGCACTCATTAGAATATAGGTAAGTAGCTAACACGTTCGATGTAACAACTAACGAGTACAGTTAACCTACAGATACAGAACCTGCACTCATTAGAATATAGGTAAGTAGCTAACACGTTCGATGTAACAACTAACGAGTACAAGTAACCTACAGATACAGAACCTGCACTCATTAGAATATAGGTAAGTAGCTAACACGTTCGATGTAACAACTAACGAGTACAAGTAACCTACAGATACAGAACCTGCACTCATTAGAATATAGGTAAGTAGCTAACACGTTCGATGTAACAACTAACGAGTACAAGTAACCTACAGATACAGAACCTGCACTCATTAGAATATAGGTAAGTAGCTAACACGTTCGATGTAACAACTAACGAGTACAAGTAACCTACAGATACAGAACCTGCACTCATTAGAATATAGGTAAGTAGCTAACACGTTCGATGTAACAACTAACGAGTACAAGTAACCTACAGATACAGAACCTGCACTCATTAGAATATAGGTAAGTAGCTAACACGTTCGATGTAACAACTAACGAGTACAAGTAACCTACAGATACAGAACCTGCACTCATTAGAATATAGGTAAGTAGCTAACACGTTCGATGTAACAACTAACGAGTACAAGTAACCTACAGATACAGAACCTGCACTCATTAGAATATAGGTAAGTAGCTAACACGTTCGATGTAACAACTAACGAGTACAAGTAACCTACAGATACAGAACCTGCACTCATTAGAATATAGGTAAGTAGCTAACACGTTCGATGTAACAACTAACGAGTACAAGTAACCTACAGATACAGAACCTGCACTCATTAGAATATAGGTAAGTAGCTAACACGTTCGATGTAACAACTAACGAGTACAAGTAACCTACAGATACAGAACCTGCACTCATTAGAATATAGGTAAGTAGCTAACACGTTCGATGTAACAACTAACGAGTACAAGTAACCTACAGATACAGAACCTGCACTCATTAGAATATAGGTAAGTAGCTAACACGTTCGATGTAACAACTAACGAGTACAAGTAACCTACAGATACAGAACCTGCACTCATTAGAATATAGGTAAGTAGCTAACACGTCGATGTAACAACTAACGAGTACAAGTAACCTACAGATACAGAACCTGCACTCATTAGAATATAGGTAAGTAGCTAACACGTTCGATGTAACAACTAACGAGTACAAGTAACCTACAGATACAGAACCTGCACTCATTAGAATATAGGTAAGTAGCTAACACGTTCGATGTAACCAACTAACGAGTACAAGTAACCTACAGATACAGAACCTGCACTCATTAGAATATAGGTAAGAGCTAACACGTTCGATGGTAACAACAACGAGTAAAGTAACCTACGATACAGAACCTGCACTCATTAGAATATAGGTAAAGTAGCTAACACGTTCGATGTACAACTAACGAGTACAAGTAACCTACAGATACAGAACCTTCACTCATTAGAATATAGGTAAGTAGCTAACACGTTCGATGTAACAACTAACGAGTACAAGTAACCTACAGTACAGAACCTGCACTCATTAGAATATAGGTAAGTAGCTAACACGTTCGATGTAACAACTAACGAGTACAAGTAAACCTACAGATACAGAACCTGCTGCACTCATTAGAATATACGTTGTAAGATAGCTAACACCGTCCGATGTAACAACAACTGAGTACAAGTAACCTACCGATACACGAACCTGCACTCATTAGACTATAGGT